>NW_017731533.1:990853-992821 GCF_001890085.2 Hipposideros armiger | reverse complement strand
GCCCGGGAAGAGCGCAATGATGGTGCCAACTTGGGCCTCCACAACTAAACTGAAGAACAAAATGACAGCAACTTGTCTGTTCCCATCCCCCCAATTCCCCAATAAAAATCTTTAAAAAAAAAAAAAGAGTGCTCAGCTAACGAGCAATCCAAGATGGCAGAGTAGATACACACTGTGCTTGCCTCATCTCATGAACACATCAAAATCACAACTAAATTATAGAACAATCAACCTGGAGAACCATCTGAAGTCTAGCTGAACAGATGCTTTGTCACTAAGGATATAAAAAGAAATCATGTTGAGACTGGTATGGGGGCAAAGATGCGAAATGGGCTGGCCCCAAACCTTTGTGTGGTGGATGAAAATTGGGACAGATACCTCAACCATGAATGTTCCCCCGCAGAGGAGCGAAGGACCCCAGCCCCTTCTGGTGCCGGGAAGAGGAGCTCCCACAACACCAGGCTGTGAAAAACTGGGGATTCCAGCCATCCGGGTGGGACAAAAGTCTGTGGGAAACCCAAACATTCTCTTAAAGGGCTTGCACACAGGCTCACCCACTCACAGGTACTCACCCTGGGCTCCGGCAGAGGGACGATGACTCAGGGAGCGTCAGAGGCATAAGGGGGACAGACTGAGGTGTGTAACCTTGGGGGGTGGCATGGAGGACAGTCAGCAATTTCCCTGTTTGGATCCTCCTCTTGTGCAGCCAACAGGCTGGTGCCATCTTTCCTGTGTTGAGCCCTCCCCCACAGGCAAATCTAAATCTGATTGGCCTGGTGAGCTCCGAAGCTTCTGCCTCTGACTCACTGAGACCCTGCCACACCCAACTCTGTACCACAGGAGGCTTTACCTTCAGCTGAACCTTATCAGAGCTGGCAACTGGGAGCAAACCTCGGTGTGTTCTGGCTTTTTGTAGAGCTATCCCACATTTGATAGTGGTGGCAGCTGTCCTCAGTTCACAGTGTGGCCTCTCCCACAGGTCTCCAGGTCCAGCACAGGGAGTGGCCAACTGTGGGTCACTTTGTAGCTCCCACCAGGTAGTCCCCAACCAGTCATAGGCAGTGGCTGACCTGGGCCTGCACCAGAGCCCCTCCCAAGAGGCCCAAGAACCACCATGCTTGGAGGTTGGTTTCAGATCACAGCAGAGCACTGCCTAGTTATCCGCACAAGTGGCACATCCAACGGGCAGTCTCCACAGGCACCAGAGCCCACTGGGGCCAATTCCACTTCATGTGGTAAGTGCCCCAGCACCGCAGCCCACAAGCTATAGAAACCCCACAGCCAGTCAGCCTGAGGATCAATCCCAGCCACTGATATGCCAACAGCAATCAAGGCTCAAGTATAACAGGAGGGCACGCGCAACCCACACAAGGGACACTCTTGAAGCACCCGGCTCAGGTGACCAGGGAAACTGCCAGGGCCCCACAGGGCACGTGCTACATAAGAATACCCAGCAAGAGACATAGCAGACCTACCTAACACATAGAAACAAACAGAGAAAGCCAAAATGAAGAAACAAATAAATACGTCCCAAATGAAAGAACAGGAGAAAACTCCAGAAAAAAAAACTAAACTAAATGGAGGCAGGCAACCCATATTAAAAGCATTGAAGCCAAGTCATAAATAAATAAATAAATAAATAAATAAATAAATAAATAAATAAATAAATAAATAATTAAATAAGCAGGCCCAGGATCACAAAATACATTCTTTTAAATCCACACAAAGATAATTTATTTTAAAGTGCTGTAACTTTCTTTAAAATATTTTGGCAAGGACGATATAATCCAAATGTGTTAGTGATAGATGGGAGGAAGGTTGGGTGACATAGTGAAAAAGATGAAGGGATTAAGACGTACAAATTGGTAGTTACAAAGTAGTCATGGGGAAGTATGTAAAGCATGGAGAATATAATCCTAATATAGTAACAGTTATGTATAGTGCCAGGTGGGTACTAGATTAGTCAGG
>NW_017731533.1:933615-989943 GCF_001890085.2 Hipposideros armiger | reverse complement strand
GAGAGAGAGAGAGAGATTTTTTAAATCAATAGGAGTGTCTTTTACTAGCAAAATGAATGTCGTAAATAGGTTTTCACTTATAAAATTAATGGCTTGCTAAGCTGGATGATAAATGTCAGAAATGGGCTCTTCCCCATAAAGGAAACACCAAGCCCAATTAGTTTTAAAGGCAAGTCTACTTATTTGAGTAATAGATCATTCTAATATTATAAAGACTTTTCTAAGAATAAGATATTACCCACAACTCATTTCATGAAGCAAGTATAATTTTTATTTAAAAATCAGTAGGAATAGTAACATTTAAAGTCAGGAAGAACATAAAGATGTCCACTTTCACCATTCCAGTTAACATGCCCCAAAGAACACAATAAAAAAGGAAATTCAAGTCATAAGGACTGAAAGGGAGGAAATAAAACTATAATATTTTATGATGATATGATTGTTTTCATAGAAAACTGAAAAGAATTAACAAATAAATTGCTAGGTATAAAAAGGAGAGAGAGTTTGGCAAGATGAAAGATATAAAAATATAAACAACAGCTGTACTCTATTACTAGTAACATCAATTAGAAAATTTCATTTTTAAAAAGATACCATTGAATAACAAAACTTGAACAAACCTAGAAGTAAACCTAATAAAAAATACATAATCCCTATACATAGAAAATTGTATATTTTTATTAAAAAGACCAGGATAAAGTGAATAATATTATATATTTATGGACAGGAAGGTTTAACTTAAAAGTGTCATGATTCACATAATGATCTATAGATTTAATGCAACTCCAATGAAAGTTTACGTGTTTGTTTTGTGAAACAGGACAAAGGTTATGAGGAAGAGCAAAAAATACCCAAGACACTTCTGAACGAGACTAAGGAAAGAGGCGAGCTCTGCCAAACGTAAGATTTATGATGAAGTTAGAATAATTAAGACAATTATGTTATTGGCATAGAGACAAAGTGACCAATGGAATGAAACAGGGCCCAGAAATAGAACTATACATATGAGGAACATTAATATAAGACCCAGAAACTGTTCAATGACCAAAAATTGGTTATCTATATGGAAAGAAAAAATGAACCTGGATCCCTACCATTAAAAATAAATCCTGGGCCGGCCGAGTGGCGCGATAGTTGGGAACTGGCTTGGGATGCCAGAGGGCGGCGGTTTGGATCCCACATATGAGGCCCAGTGACACTGCCCTCTGCAGCTGGGATGCTGAACAACAGCTCAACCTGGAGCTGGGCTGCTGTGAGTCGCCGGCGACGGCGTACGTAGGCTGCAGCCCCTGCAGCAGTGGGTTGCCATGGGCTACTGTGTGTAGCCAGCAGCCAGCGTGAGCGGCCAGCAGCCGCAGTGAGCGGCCGTCCAGAAGCCAGCGACTGATCTGCCTCGCCCGGGAAGAGCGCAATGATGGTGCCAACTTGGGCCAGTGAAGCAATGTCCTCCACAACTAGACTGAAGAACAAAACGATGGCAACTTGTCTGTTCCCCTTCCCCTAATGCCCCAGCATTGTTCCCATTCCCCAATTGCCCAATAAAAATCTTAAAATAAATAAATAAATAAATAAACATATAAATCCTGAATAGATTAAGAACTTGAACGTCAAAAGAAAAAAAATTAACTTTTAGAAAAAAACATAGGTGACCTCTTCTAACCTTAGAATAGGGAATTATTTAAAAATAAGACCTAATCTACTTGACCAATACTTCTCAAAACTGTCAGGGCAAAACAAGCAAAGAAAGACTGAGAAACTCTTCTAGACCGGAAGAGGCTAAGGAGGCATGACAACTAAGTGCACTGTGGGTTCCTGGATAAGACCCTGGAACAGAAAAAGGATAGTCATGAAAAAACTGGCAAAACCCAAATAAAGTCTGGAGTTTGGTTAATAGTAATGTATCAATGTTGGTTTCTTAGTTTGAACCATGTACCATGATAATGTAAGACAACATTAGGGAAAATAAAAACTGGTGAGAGGTATGCAGGAACTCTGTACTTGCTATCCTTGCAACTCTTTTGTAAATCTAAAATTATTCCAAAATAAAAACTTCATTTCAAAAATAAGTCACAAGAATTTCTAATGATAAAACAAAGTATTCATTAACTTGACTAATCTAAAATTAGTAATTTTTCATCAAAAAATACCTTAAATCACTCACTGATAATTGTTAAACACTGGGTATCTGGGAATTCATTATATCATACTTTCAACTTTTATATGTTTGAATTTTTCCATACTAAAAAGTAAAAATTTAAAGCCACACACAATTTAAAAAACAAACAAGACTCCCTAAAGAAAGCGAAAAGGCAAATTACAAAATGGAAGAATGTATTGGCATTACAGATCACTCATAAAAGATTACTACCAAATATACATAAAGATCTCTTACACGTCAATGAGTGAGGAAACGCAACCCAATAGAAATGGGCAAAGGGTATAAACAAGCATTTCAGAGAAGAGAAAACACACAGAAGCCAGTTATGTCTGAGGAACTACCAGCCCCAATGCATGCCCCAGGGAAGCATTTTGAACTCTTGGTGTATCAGAATGAATGCCCTAGCCCTAGTTTCTAAAACAGATCACTGAGTCAAGAATATCTCTCAGCCGTATTAAAATATAAAAATCTGTTCAAGATGGAAATTTGAATGACAGCTTCCTGGGCCAGGCCTTCTAGAAGCGGGTAGGCCTGCCAGCGGAGGCTGTGCTCCTGGGTGACACTGACCTGTGACCCAGTAGATGTCCTGACGGTGGCGATGTCAGCAGCCGGCAAAGCCAGTCTTTTCTCTGGTGGCTGCCAGGAGGATGCAGCCTGAGGTATGAGAGGTCCCTGACACGGCACCCACTGCAGTCCACTGCCCAGGGTGTGTTTCCACATGGCCAACTTATGCCAACTTTCTCACCAGGAGGACGGTCCAAGGATAACCAAACAGACTGTGGGGTCCCTCTAGCCCACGATTTGGGTCTGTGAGGTCTCTTGGATCACATCTAAGAGAGACGTATTCAACTGGTTGTTGAAAAGCCACCCCAAGTGAAATTATTTTCTAAAATTAAATCAAAGTCCTTCCTAGACCTGCCACTGGTGTTCTCACATCAGGAAGATGCCTGCGTGGGTGATTCTGACTCAATTATGGATTTCTTGACTCAGCTCTCTCTCCATACCTGGGTCTTGTTAGACTCTGTTGAGGCTTATTAGACTCCTCTTTGTCCTTGACTTACTCTTTGTTCTTTTCAAAACATAACTGGAAACCTCTAGGCCAATAGGAGAATTCGAATCCCAGTGCAAGGATTAGGAATAAAAGTCAGATGTTCTCCTTGTATAAGTAGCTGGCTCCGGGCCTGGAGCTCAGAAAGTACAGGTGCGCCTGGAATGTCTTAGTCTAGAAAGTAAGAAAGTGCTCCAGAAAATAATGGGAACATATCACAAGGACACAGAGGCCGGTTTGGAGGGATTCACCTTGGCCAAATCTGGGAGAATTTGAGCATCCAAATAAATTACAATAATGGATTCTAGTCCTTTGCATAGAATGGGAAAGCACAAGTCCACACTGATATAAGGAAAGGAATAAATGAAAGTTTGGTGAGGAACAGACTGTTTACCTAGTTTCAGAATATCCCCCTATGACATGTTTTTTAATTCCAAAGGGAAAGGAATAACCTTACAGTCGAGAAGTCTGGGAGGCGTTCCCTGTCTCAGTCAGCTCAGGCTGCTACAACAAAAACATAAACTGCGTGGCTTACAAACAACCCTTTGTTCCTCACAGTTCTGGAGGCTGGAAGTTCAAGATCAAAGAGCCAGCACAGTAGGATTCTGGTGGGGGACCCTCTCCTGGTTGCCAACTACCAACTTCTCGTTGTATCCTAACATGGCAGAGAGCAGAGAGAGGAAGCAAGCTCTCTTGTGAGGCCACTAATCCCATTCATGAGGGCTCCATCCTCATGATCTCCTCTACTCCTAATTACCTCTCCGAGAGCCCCACCTCCTATTACCATCACGTTGGGGGGTAGAGTTCAACATATGAATTTGGGGGGGGGTAGACACAAAATTCAGTCCCTAACACCATGTTAACATAGGGATGATCAAAGGTAACATCACCCGTAATGGGACAAATCAAAATCATGTGTCACTTCGATGGGGTGCCATGAAGAAAAGGTGGCATCATCTGTACAATATTCCTGCCAAAGATACATAATAATCAAAGATGCATCAAATGATGAAGAAACATCAGACAACCCCAGATTGAAGAACATTCTACAAAACAACTGGCCTAACAATCTTCAAAAGTGCCGAGGTCTTAAATGTCAAGGAAAGACTGAGAAACTACCTGAAATTGAAAGAGACTAAAAGACATGTCAACTTAGTGTCCCACGTGACCCTGACCTGGATCCTTTTGTTAAAAGGATGGAATTGGAGCAATAGGTCATCCTGAAATGGGGTTTGTGGACTGCGTGGTTGTGACATATAATGTTAATTACCTGATTTCAAGGTTTTATTGTGGTTGTGTAGGGAAATGTCTTTATTCATAGAAAACACCTGCTGAAGTGTTTACGGGTAATGGGGCATCAAGTCAGACACATATTTTCAAATTATTCAGAAAACAGAGTTCTTTGTACTGTATTCAACTTTCCTGTAGATTTGAGATTGCTTAAAATAAACCAAAAAGAAAAAAGAAAAGAAAAAGAAGGAAGGAATTAAAGAAAGTCAGCTCCTAGTTCTCTACATCACAATGGAGTAGGAGAAGGGATAAAAAGGAAAGCACAGTCCACAAATCATACTTCACATATAATTTCTAATTACAGCGTTTTGCTTCACATTTTGAGCCATTGTGAAGAGTTAACTAAAGGGACCATTGAGGGTCATTTCCCCAGTTTTTCCTTGTTCATCTTCCAGTAGTTTCCATAAGCTATAAAACCAAAGGTAAAGACTCCAGGTAATTCACAGATGAGAATGGAGGAAATGTACCTAATTCCTGGATCTAACCTGGAAGTGTTGGGGCTTAACCATCTGTCAGTGGTGACAAGTTCCCCCCCAGGCAAGGGTCAGATTTCCTTGTGCCTGGACTGATGCAGCTCTGGCTAGGGGAAGGATTTCTAAGCCTGAGCGCTGGGTGGCTCAGGGCTCTGTCCGCACACAGCTGTCCACAGGAATAGCTCTTCCCTGCACATTCTGGCAGCTCACAGCTACAGGAGTTATAGTCCACTGTTCACTGACTAACAGGAGGAATTGCCCGCTGAGAGATATGCATGATCTCTCTTGAAGCAGCTGCCTTTCCAAACAAAGGTTGGAGGGGCAGAGAGGAACAGGCTCTGACCAGCTAGGAGACCTCATGCTAAGCAGGAAGACATCATCTGCTTCAGGCCCACCTCAAATGCTATCCCATCATGGTGAAGTAGGTACACTATATTTCATTTATCCACCCTTCAGTTAATGGATATTTGGGTTGTTGCCCCTTTTTGGTATTATAAATAATGCTGCCGTGAACATTTGTGTAGAAGTTTTTCTTTGAACACAAGCTTTCAATTCTCTGTGATAATTCTATGTTTAAATTTTTGAAGAACTGACAAACTTTTTAGCGTAATTGCATCAGTTTACATTCCCACCAACAAAGGGTTCCCATTTCTCCACATCTTCATTAACACATTATGGTCAGCCTGGTGGGTATGATGCAGTATCACATGGTAGTTTTGATTTGCATTTCCCTAATGGCTAATGATATCGAGTATCTTTTTCATGCACTTATTGGCCATTTGTATGGAAATGCTCTTTGGAAAAATGTTCAAATACTTGGCCCATTTTTTAATTGGGCTAATAGTCTCTTTATTATTGAGTTGTAAGAGTTCTTTGTCTATTCTGGATGCTAGACCTTTATCAGATGTATGCCTTGCAAATATTTTTCTCCATTCTGTGGGTTCCCTTCACTTTCTTGATAGTGTCCTTTGATACACAAAAGTTTTAAATTTTGATAAAATCCAATTTATATATTTTTTCTTTGGTTGCTTATGCTTTTGATGTCCTATCTAAAAAAAATATTGCCTAATCCAAGGTCACAGAGATTTACCCCTATGTTTTCTTCTTAGAGTTTAATGCTTTTAGTTTTTACATTTAAGTCTTTGATCCATTTTGAGTTAATTTTGTGTTTTGCTCTTTTGCATGTGGATATCCAGCTGTCCTAACACCATTTGTTAAAAAGACAATTACTTCCCCACTGAATGATCTTGGCACCCTTGTCAAAAATTAATTGACCATAAAATTCTAGCTGCACTGAAATGCACAACTTTTCTGGTTCTGTGTGGCTTCTTCAATTTATTGAGTTTCTGTGTCCTTGGCCAAGGGAGTGGAGAACTTCCAGTATGTGGATATGGGGGTGAGGAGTGGGGATGGGTAAGGAACAGGTATATCTTTCTGTCATTCTTTAGTTGAACTGAGAGATGCAAAGTTCTGCTATAATTTTCTATCTCACTAGGGGTTACCCTCCTCAACCTAGTACCATAAACAAATATTTCTGTACTACTGTATGTAAAAATAAGAACAGTACAAACTGTTGCACTCCACCGAGGCACTCCATTTCCTCACTAGTAAGATATAATCTTGAGAATGCTAAAACTACTGGCTCCCTGACCCAGATGGGATGCATGGGCCCCTAGTCTGATCATATAATTTAGTGCTTTTAGTTTCCAGTTATTATGGTTTTCTACACACACAACACACACACACACACACACACACACACACACACACACACACACAGCTCATAGCTCATCACTCCAATCTTGAGGCCTTTTTTTCTGCTTTCTTTATAGTTTGATTAGTCCTCAAGTATTTTCATCAAATGGAGGTAAGTGTATGATTCATTGCTAAGTCTTTCCATAATGTTGAATATTTGTCTTTTACCCTAACCGTTGAATAGTAATCTTGGCTGCTTTCCTCTCAGTAGTTTATAAACATTATCCTACCATTCTCCAACTTTCAGTGTTTTAGAAGACAAATCTAGTGACGATCTTATTCTTTTCCTTTTTTGTCGAGTATAAAAGGTTTTTCTCTTTTTCCTAGAAATTCAGGAATTTTACCAGGATATTCCTTAAGCGGCTGTTTTACTAATCCATTCTGCAATTTGGTAAATTTATTCACCTTGAATACTCAAGCAATTTTTTTTTTAGCACACAGGAATTTATTATCATTTGTTTGATTATTGTTTCTCCTCTAGTTGATCATGTAAGGTCTTCTGCATCTAACTTTCAAGTATTTTTACTATATTTGCAAATGCTTGTAATTTTGTTCTATGTTTTGAGAATTTTATTTTGCTGAATCTCTGGGCCACTAATGCAGGCCTCAGCCATCCTCTGCTTCAATTCATTAATTAAAATTTTAAATGCAAAAGTCATGTTTCTTATTTCCACAAAGTATTTTTATGCTGTAGGGGCTCAATTTTTTTTTTTTTTTGGCTCAAGTGGCTGAATGTCTCTGTTGGCTCTTGCTTTTCTACAAGCCAGATCCCTTCAGGTAGGCTGTTAATTTCCTCTGCTCTCTCATGGCTTTAAAGGGATACTTTTCCAATCCCACGAGTAGTGAAAGGTCCAGCACTGGCTGCCCTGTATCAGGTGCTATGGCAGCTGGCAGGTGGCAAGAGATCCAGGGAAGATCATCTGCCCCTGCTGTCCTCAGCTGCAAAACTAGCCCTCTGCAGACTCAGGGCCAGGGCACCACCGCCTGGGAGAGGGGTGGGTGCCTGGGTCTTCTCCAGCCCATCTCTCTCTCTAGATACTGAGTTCTGGTCATTGCCCAGGGCTCCCTACTACTTGACCCACTCCCATCCTGTCCAGGAGACCCTGGTCCTGAGCCTCTCTCCTGGGCATGGCAGGAGGCCTCCCCCTTAACCTGCCTGCTGGCCTCAGCTTTTGCTGCACCAGGAAAGGGAGTTAGTGGCTGAAAAGGGCTTAAGAACGAAAGCCTGCTATCGTTCCATTGGTGTAATCTAATACACGCAACCATGATGACTTCCACGAAAGGATTTACTCTTTGGCTGCAGAGAGAAGAGAAATATTGGGAGAAGTATTTATTATTGGTACCTGTGGAGCCTGAATCTCCCTCAAGCAAATATTTATCAAACACTTAAAATAGTATGTTGGGCCTAGTGCTAGGTTCTTCAGATAAATGATCTCATTTCATCTTCATAACAGTGCTATAGGTATTGTTCATTGACAGATACTCAGGATCACTTCAGGCAGCTGTTAGGGGAATTAGAATTATTCAACGTCTTCAGAGTGTCAGCAGTTCATCCCTGGGCTGGGAACAGAAGCGCAGCCTCCCTGACAAGCTAGGTTCTGCAGCTTCAGTTCCTGCAGCCTGCACTCACACTCATGCACACACATGCATATGTGCACACACATGCACACCGACTGGCATGACAACATGACAAAATGCTGCCAACATAGTTGGGGGGACAAAACTTCATGCCCTGATGGACTAAAAACTCACCCCAACATTCGAATGTTTAAGTTACTTAGAAAGAACGCTTCTCTTTGCCAGAACTCAAGCCACCAGAGGGAGACAAAGAGCTCTAGCCTTGCTCAGTGGGCACTGTTTGTTTTTCAAATCCGGGCTTGCTTTCAGTGTCCCTGCCTTTTCTACGCCTCCTGGGCTGTTCCTTCCACTTCCAGAGCCCTTCGGACTGTCTCCTTCCAACCAGAGCTCAAGATCTGTGACCTGACTCCTTCAGGGGGACAGAAAGTTGGCTTGCTGGTTTGTCTGGTGAAAAAGCAGAGGCATTCTGAAATGTGTGAGCTCTCCCAGAAAACCAGTTTGCACAATTAAACCCAAAGGAGTCTTGAATAGAGAAATTTTAGACACTGAGGTAAGAGTAATGTTTGGAAGCTGTTTTTGATCTGAGATTTTTCCAGACCCTTTAATTCATAGTAGAGACCCGCCACCCTGCTTCCATTTTGGAGAGCACAGTTTTTGGGGCCAAGCAATTTCAGCCTAGGGCCAGGGAGGGAGATGCCCTCAGTCATCTTCCTTCTAGAAAAAAAGCAGGCAGCATTTGTTGTGTGGCACATATCCAATTCCTCTAGATGCTGGGGATTCCTTTCACTGAGCTCACAATGGGAACCCTTAAAACATTTCAACTCTCACCTGGAAAACTGAGGTGTCTTCTTGGGTATTTCTGCTGCACATGAAAGGAAAAGCAGTTTCCCATAAGCCAAAAACATAACTAAGGACTGGATTCAAAAGCAAACTTTTCACTTAAAAAAAAAATTCCTGTGTCCGTAGTCATTTGAGGCACGTCATGAGCCTCTTCAGCAGTAAGCACTTGAATAATTGGTCTGGTTCTAACAAATAGCATTTCCCAGCAGAACTTTAGAGAGTGGAGGCATGTGCACTGTTGCAGAAAATGGTTTGGAAACCGTATTAAATTAGGAATGCTGATCTTGCAGGAAAGAGGTTGTGAAAAATTACCATGCAGCAAGGGATTACATGTATGTTCCGCTACTCCAGAGAACCAACCTGGAACCAATAGGTGGTCTTGGGCATGAGGCATAAGGGAAGCTAGATGGGGAACAGGTCTATGGAGAAGTAACAGAGCCAAGGAATGGAAAAAGTGTCGTAGCTGGAGTCTGGCTCCAGTAAAAAGCTTCTTGCTGTCCCAAAACCCAGTGTCAGAGAATGTGGTGACTTTAGCACCAGTGAGTGATCACTGGCACTAGGTGCTCCAGCCCAGTGGGTCAGGCACAATAGCAAAGGGCGCTAGGTAGCAGTTCCAAGGTCCTCGAAGGAGCAGAACATTAATGTCAGGGAGTGTGTGGGGAGGACACACTAGGACAGAGTCCCTCCTAACCATCTGAATTCTGGACTAGGCCCAGTCTTAGGAGGAAGCTGGCTACTTACACAGAAACTAAGGGAGGAGACCCTCGGTTAAAGCCCAGCCCAATGCACTTGGCTGGTGGCATGAGGTGGGGATGTAGGAAGAAGCACAAGGAGCACTAGGGTTTGAGGTCACTTCATGAGGCCCTGGATGCACAGGACCATGGTGTGCTGGCCATGGAAGGGACTAGAAGTGCACGTGGGCCTGGGGAATGGAATGACGTGTGGAGTTAGGGAAGAGTAAGGAAGCTAGGACAGACAACACAGCAAGGGCGGACTGGAGAGGCCACCTGAGGAGACAGTGATGACTTAAATATAAAAGTTCATTCAGAGACCAGTCCGTCAGGCTCTGGGAAGGGAATCTTTCAGTGTGGGAATTTGACCTTTAAGGCTCAATCCAACTCTAATGCATTGATCCTACAGGAGGCCCACAGGACACAAGGCCTGGGAACTACCATCTCCAGGTCCTCGCTATATACACTCCACTGTCTGTCCTTCTTCTTGTTTGGCATTGGTGTATTTCAGAAACAAGTTTTCTTGGCAATGTTGTTAAAATATTGTCAGGCCAGCTTGGCTTCCACCCCAGTATCTTGCCATCTCTCCAAACTGGGGTGCCTTGACCTCGCTTGCATGTAGCCTTATTCCAGCCTCTAGACAGAATCCGTGCAGGAGAAGAAGTATATAGTCTAGACTGCTCCCTCAGGCTTGTCTGGTGTCCATTTGTGACGAGTGAAATGTTCTCCTGTTTCTCATACTCTCCGGGTATCCTGGGGTTAACAGGATTTGCCTTGCGTCTCCTCCTTGGACCTCTGGTAGGGAAACCCCACGCCTTGGCTTGCACAATCCAGACTCAGTGGCTGGGCCCTGACATCTGCTGACTCCTTTCCCGATGGCAGCTCCTGCCTGTGCTCCTTGCCTCGTCATCCGTATGCTTATCTGCAGCCTGCTCCTCGGTACATGTCTGCTGTTCTGCTGGACTACCGTCACTACCGCTGGGGAGACACATTTGCTAGATCTGAATATGTCCTGAAACAGAGCCAACATATGAGATGTGAGAGAAAGTGATGTGTAAAGAAAAACTCCAAGGTTCTGGGCCTGCAAAACTGGAAAGAATTGCCATCAGCTGAGATGGGCAAGGCTGTAGGTAGAACACGTGTGGGGTTGAGGAAGGAAGATGAGGAGTTCAGTTTCGGATGTGCTTAGAGATGTCCATCAGCCATCCAAGTACAGAGACTGAGTGGCCACTGGAATGTGGCCGAGAGGCGTGGAGTGATGTTATTATTTTGGATGGTGAGGCATAGACATTTAAAGCCATTGCACTGGATGGGGTCACCAAAGGGTTGATGTAGGGAGAAAAAAGTCCAAGGACTAAATCAAAACACTCCTACATTGAGATGGGGGACAACAGGAATAACCAGCAAAGACGACTGCTTACTGGAAAACAGTTTGCCTTCTTCAGCCAATGGTTAGCAGCCATGGCCATAGGCACATGCTAGGATCTAACCAGTTTTCCCTCTGCGAGTTTCTTTATATTAATAGTTATGACTTGTTTTACATGCAGACAGGATGCTACGCCTTCACTACCAGCAGATGTCTTTTTGAATAGTTTTTATAGTGGACTTAGGTTTGCACCACATCTTCCTTTTTCTCCTGGCAGGTGTGGGCTCGGCGGTGTGCATCTGCGGAGGTAGGAGCAGACGCTGTGGGGGAGAGGGCAGTGCAGTTCACAGGCGCACATCCGACTGAACGCCAAGTTGAACCATCTTCTCTCCAAGTACACTAACCAATCATATCTGTGGGTGGGAGTTTGCCTTTTTGTTCATGTATACATTTTACATCTGATTCTTTGGGAACTATTTTCTCTATGTCTTTTTAAGGGAAAACCCGAAAATTTTTGGTATATAAGTTGACTTTTATTACCAAAGTATAATCTCCTAATTAAAATATATTTAAAATATAAGAGCCCACTAAAATGATAAGCAACCCCATTTAAAAAAATGTATTAAGGGAACTTGTATTAGTTTTCTAGGACTGCCATAATAAAGTACCATAAATTTGGTGGCTTAAAACAGCACAATTTATTCTCTTGCAGATCTGAGGGCTAGAAGTTGAAAACCAAGGTGTTGGCAGGGCCATGCTCTCCCTGAAAGCTCTAAGACGACGATCCTTCCTGGCCTCTTCTGTTTCGGGTGGTTTCTGGCAGCCCCTAGTGCTCCCCAGCTTGTTGCTGCATCGCTGCATCTCTGCCTCTCTTCACATGGACTTCCCTCTGGGTCTGTGCCCAAGGTTCCCTTTTCTTACAAAGACACTAATCATTCATTGTATCAGGGCCCACCCTAATCCACTATGACCTTGATTATATCTGCAAAGACCTATTTCCAAGGTCTCACTTACAGGTTCTGGGTGGACATGAATTGGGGTGGGGGACACTATTCAACACAGTGCAGTAACTAACTTCTCCGCTTTATGACCAGGGTGACTAGGGTGGCCCCAGCCAGGGTCAAGCACATGTACAATCAACATGTAACTAAATACAATGGATTAGATGATGCTCCTGAAAATGAACACACACACCAATTGCAAAACGAAGTTAATCAACATTTAAGGCAGAAAAGAGCTTACCCTAATTCTGAGTCCACATCACACCTCACTATTTCTCAAAGTGTATTTTTAGAAACCACAGCACTCTTGTGTCCACCGAGTCCCATTAGATTCCCTGGTTGGCCACATATTTGCCCTTTTACGAGTCATCCCTGGTGGGTTTGATGGCGGCGCAGTTACCTAACTGCCTGGTCCTTTCCTTCCTTTATCTCTGCTTCCCAGAGCATCCCAGGTTGCTTGCTTCGAGGACTTCCAATTGGTTGCAAGGCTCAACTCTAATCAGACTGGATTTAGGTTACTGGGTCAGCAGTGAGCCTGACTGACTTTTCCAGAACTAAGGTTGACCTCCTAAATGTGCAGCCTCTGGAGGAACACAAACCGGCACCTTCCGTTTGGACACAGGCCATCCCTGTGTGGAAGAGAGCAGCAAAGTGGGGTGTTAGGCTATGGGCACCCCATCCTTGCTCTGAGTGCCCCTCTTTCCTGCTTTATGGAGCAGTGGAGGGTCAAGCACATAGTTTACCAGTGGGGAGGGCACACACCCTCTGGGTTTCTTCCACCAGAGTTCCATTCCACATTCCATTTACCAAGAGCCTGGAGGGCCTCATCTTTCTTGGGTGTCAACGTTTAGAGATGGTTACTTTAAAATGTACAATCTAAACAAGGAATCTCAGATATTTACTTCATAGCACAGCATTGATTTGAATTCAGTCACTTCAGCAGTATATAAACTAAAAGGCTAAAACAGCTTTTTTGTTTTTTTCTAGTCAGAATTCAACTTTTGATTTAATGTCAGAGTACTTGGGCTGTATCACTGATCTCCATGGGGCAAAAGTTAGGAACAATTTATGTGAAAAGTTTATTTCTGCTAAAAGCAGATCTTTACTTATCATTGCCAGTCCTTTCTTCCAGAGAAGACAAATAAATAAAAGCACTCACTTTAAGACACTGAGACTCAGCATAAGATTGAGGGTTATGCTAGGAGTAGTCTCAAGAGCTAGTTGATACTTAAACAGGGCTGGTTATAAAAGTCACAGAAAATTTACATCTTTTTCCTGCAACACCAAAGCTCTTCCAAGGAAAATATCAATCTGGCCATTCAGAATAAAATTAGCAACCCACTAACTTCACCCCCTCCCCAGGAGTGCTAACTTCAACATAGCCTACAATTCTCAATTATTGCAACTATAAATAGTAAGCTACTAACAATGAGGAAAAAGGAAACAAAACAATCAAGATCTTAAAAAACCCTGTTTCTTTCTTTCTTTAAAAAGATTTTATTGGGGAATTGGGGGATGGGAACAGCATTGAGGAATCAGGGAAGGGGAACAGACAAGTTGCTGTCCTTTTGTTCTTCAGTATAGTTGTGGAGGATGTCACTGCACTGGCCCAAGTTGGCACCATCATTGCGCTCTTCCCGGGCGAGGCAGATCGGTCACCAGCTTCTGGACGGCTGCTCACTGCAGCTGCTGGCCGCTCACGCTGGCTGCTGGCTACACACGGTAGCCCATGGCAACCCATTGCCACAGGGGCTGCAGCCTACGCCGTCGCCGGCGACTCACAGCAGCCCAGCTCCAGGTTGAGCTGTTGTTCAGCATCTTAGCTGTGGAGGGCAGTGTCACTGGCCCTCATATGTGGGATCTGAACCGGGGCCCTCTGGCGTCCCAAGCCAGCTCTTAACCAACGCGCCACTTGGCTGGCCCAAACCCTTCCTTTCTTATTCTAGCTCTTTTCCACAAGTTAGTTCCCAAAGGTTCCCTTTTGCTGAAAAACAGTATCTACCGTTAAACTTGTCAGGAGAATGCAAGACACAGATGTATTTCTCGCTCAAGGGTAGTGTTCAACCAGTAGTTGACAAAGATTTGTGAATGTATGTTTATTACAGCACTAGTTACAATAGCCAAGGCTTCGAAACAACGGAAATGCCCACTGATAGATGACTGGATTAAAAAACTGTGGTACAGGGACGGCCGAGTGGCACGATGGTTAAGAGCTGGCTTGGGACGCCAGAGGGCCCCGGTTTGGATCCCACATATGAGGGCCAGTGACACTGCCCTCCACAGCTAAGATGCTGAACAACAGCTCAACCTGGAGCTGGGCCAACTTGGGCCAGTGAAGCAACGTCCTCCACAACTAGACTGAAGAACAAAAGGACAGCAATTTATCTGTTCCCCTTCCCCCAATTCCCCAGCGCTGTTCCCATCCCCCCAATTCCCCAATAAAAATCTTTAAAAAAAACCAAAAAAAACAAACTGTGGTACATTTATACAACGGAGTTTTACACAGCTATAAAGAATGAAATCATACCATTTGCATCAATATGGATGAACCTAGAGAACATCATGTTAAATGAAATGTCAGTCGGAGAAAGACAAATACCATATGATCTCACTTATATGTGGAATCTAAAGAACTGAATAAATGAGCAAAGTAAACAGACAAAAAAAAGAGACAATTTCTCTGTATGTGTCCTGGCCTCAAAGTGGGATGACAAAGACACCCATTCAGATTCTAAGAAGACAAACCCCAGAACATGTATGAACGACTCAACAGTCTCATCCTTTTCATTCATATGTGTGTGACTTAAAATGTATATAATATATTCACGTGGTAGTAAATGTTCATTACTCTCTAGTCACATTTAACCTGGACATTAATTCACGGGCTAAAGGGTCAGAGAAATGAGATGGACTAAAAAGCCTTCTCTGGATTAGTTTCTCCGATTCAGAATTGGAGCTTCTATGCAGTAGAAATCAGCAGTGTACAACACCTGCCTTCTCCACTGTTATCTCAAAAGCACATCGAATGCAAAGTGTCCATAAATCAAACCTATACGTTCCTCCTCCATCCTTGTCCCAGGATTCCCCTCACTCATCGTGTGGCATTAGGTGAAACCAAAAATCTAGATGTCACCATTGATTTATTCCTTTCCTTACTCACCCAATCTATTCCAATCCGTTATAAGCCGTGTCAATCGTACCTAGTTTATCCCTCTGGAGATCACCGCTGCCATTCATGCACCTGCTCACTCCTACCATGGTCTAACCCAGGGGTCGGCAAACTTTTGAGATGGAAGAGCTGCCAGGGGTCAGCAAACTGCAGCTCCTGAGCCGCAAGCTCTTAAGTAAGATTGAAAATGAAAATAAAACTATCATAGTTTCATTTATAAAACTTTTAAAGAATATTATTCACATAATGGTGATGATGTAAAAATATATTTATGGCTCTCGTATAATTTTTAAATTGTTGTGAGGGACAGGATTGGCTCTTCCAGGGGTCAGCAAACTTTTGAGACGGAATGCACCCAAAGAGCCGCATATGGCTCTCGCGAGCCGCAGTTTGCTGACCCAATCTACCCCCACATATGCATCATTAGCCTCTAGAGTCCATTCTTCCCCCTAAAGCAGGTTATCTGGTTTCCACTAAAATTTGCAAATATTATGCAATAGTTAACAGACATCAAAGAAAAAATATACAAATATGCACACTGCGAAGCATAAAATGAATATCCATGCACCCAACACCCAAGTTAAGAAACTATCAATGTTTTTCATGCAAATTTAACTCCCCTGCTTACCATCCACATAACTCAGCCATATAGGTCTTTGGATCCTTAGGTCCTGGCTGCTGCTTTTTACCTCAGGATCTGTGCTGTTGCTCCCGTTTAGAATATGCTCTCCTGCCTTCATTTCCTGTCCTTTTAACTAGTCTTATGCAACCATCCTGAGTACCAGGATTTCCCTTCACATGTACTGACATTTGGAATGACATATTTACAACTGTAAATTTACAACTGTATTTAGACAAGTCTAAAAGCTCCATCAGGACACAGATCGTATGCTTTTTGGCTTATCATTGCAGCAATCGTACCCACACAATGCTCTGGCACAAGTAAATGTTAGACTACAAAAGGAAGGTGAATTGTCTGAGTTATGGAGAGCTGGAGAAAGAAACAAGCCTTAGAATTCCCTAGGAGGTACGGTCGTTGCATATGAAAATCATTTCTCCCCATCAGTGAATCCTACCTTTAATGAATTCTAGCCTAAGACTCACATAAGGATTGCCTAATTTATTTAATTCGCCCTTAGACATGCTTCATAAGCACACCAATCTTGAACCAGGTTGCTCCACATGAATTTCCACTCACTTAGCTATGGCTCCTGTACCACTGTCCTTAGGAATAGTATTTTAAAAGTTCACATCTTTACTTTGACCTTGCTCAACCAAGAATTTGTCCTAGGAACCAGAAATTAAGAGCTTAGTAAATTATCCAGTTACTATACAGCTAAAAAATTTTAACTGAAAACAGGTACTTGACATGTGTTCCATAGTTGTACATGTGAATATATTATAAAATACTAAATTCACAAGTACCCTCTGCCATGAATCAGCTGTGAGTCAGTTCACTTAACCATGTATATTTACACTTTAAATAAGTATCTTAAGAAACAAAAATATGAAGTGTTTATTATCACAAATTATTTAATTAGAAACAATTTTTTCCCTGAAAAATCAGAAAAACCTTTTCTTAATATTTAAAATGAAGTTATTCCTATCAGTCTTACAGACTATACTGTATAGAGACTGTATTTATTCAGACCACATCTCTGACTGGGATTAAATTCAGGCTCTGCAGTTTCTGGCAATGAGTCCTGGAGAACTCTCTTCAGTTAGCTTTCTCAGTTATGAAAGCGAGGAACATTGCCTAGTGCACAAGAGTATCTGAAGATCAAACAAGGTAACATATGTGGAAGCACCTGTCAGTCTGCACTCAATACAGATTAAAAAAATTAACAAATATTATAACACTGCAAGGATATACAGGGTACAACATCCTATATAGCAAGTTATACAGAAGAGTAAAACACAAACCCCAGAGTGCCTCTTCTTTTGTTTATATGAAAGAACGTAAAATATTGGACGAAACCCTAGAATAAATGTGTACCTACAGGAGCAATGAAAATCTGGTTTCGGAGGGAAAGGATGGAGTAGTGACAAGAGCTGCAAGTTGTCTGGCTCTAAAAGGTATCAGACTCGCCCATGTTAACTACCTCAGTACTAATGCATTTTTAAAAACCTCTGCAAGTTTTGCTTCCATTATTTTTGTTTTCTGGGATAAAGCACAGAGAACGCGCTTCTCTCCTTCCTATTCTATCCATCTGAAGCGCTGACCCTTTCTGCCCATCCATACTCGGTAGTGGACAACCCGCCCTGGGCTGTGCGCTCAGGTCTCCTGCAGTAATGATTCCAACGGCCTGGCTTCAACTGATGAGACTGTGACCCTTCCCTCATCCTCCTCAGGGGAAGGCACGGTCTAAAATTCATTCTCAACACTGCTCCCTTTTGGGATGGTGACTTGGTTAAATGTATCTGATCTCTTTTCTTCTTCATGCACAAGCATATCTTTAACATATTTCCTTTCAGATAAAATGCGGAAAAGATGTGATGAAAGCTCTTGTAGCCATTTCTGTAGACCTCAGCACAAGTATTCTGTCCAGTTTTCAATATAATACATTGGTTTGTCGGAAAAGTCATGATGGATTTTTTCTGTTTTTCATTGCAAAAATGAGTCACGACTTTTCCAACAACCAATATTTTCTTGACAATTATGTATGAGGGTAAGACTTGATTTAACATTCATAAATATTTTTAAAAAGGAATCAATTTGGAAAACTAGCAACAAGTTATCAAAACAAATGTTTCTTTTTTTGACAGTGAAATGTACATTATATGGTTTGCCATTGTTTCCTCTTGAGAAAGAAAGGTAAAATGAGTCATTATAAGCTCAGGTCTTTTAAACACTTAAAGAGACATGAGTTAGAAAAAGTGCAATTGAACGAACCATTTTTGTAACACTAAGCCATTTTTGTAACAAGAGAAATCTGAATATGGATCACATTAGATATTAATTACTGTTTATTTGTAAGGTGTCATTGTTGTATTTTCATTTTTTAAAAATGGCCTTAACTGTTAAAGATATAAACTAAAGTATTATAAGTGAAATGATTCGTGTGGAATATGCTTTAAAAGATTCTAGCTTAAAATAAGTGTGTGTACGTGTTGTGGTGGGGGGGGAGGTGGGGTAAATAATAAATATGATAACAGAGTATTCTAATACTGCTGTTGATATATATAATCAACAAAACAATGGAATTTATGTCTCTATATAATTGGCACCTGGTGTAGTACACTATATAGATTTTTTTTTTAACTGTTTAGGTTATGCGTTGCTAAGAACACCTGTAAATTATGAGTGAATCTAGCATGGAAATGTTACAGGGGTATTAGGTAGGTAGGAGTATGGAAGGAATAGATTCAAAAAAAGATAGAGGGGAAAGCAATAGAGCTGGGGCATGAGTCCATTTCAGAGTTAATATATTATGAAAACAGAAGACAACTTTTGAATGAAAGGCTCTTTCTTGCCAGGCTTAAAGTCACCACATATCCCCTCGAACTCCATTTCTGTGGTGTAGCACATCACCAGAACTCCTGATGGAATTAAATCCACAGATTCAAAATGCTCATACCCAATGTTGTTCTCTTAAAAAGAAAACAATCTTTATGCTAAATATTCTAAATGCATTTTTATGCATTCAGGAACAATATAATCTAGACATCTTCAGTAGGAGTTAAGTAGGCGTACAAGTGAATTAAACCATTCAGATAAAAATGCAACTAAAGCTGCTTAGCTGCTTTGATGACTCACAAACATTTATATACATTATTTAGTATGATAATCCGTCCACATAAAAAAGGCATTCTATTTCTTTATTTTTTTATTTGACAAGCAGCAATATCATGTTTGTCATTTTAATGTAGATACAATTATTAGGTTATCTGTCATATTACAATATTTAAGTTCTTTATTTTATGTCCTTTAAGATACATTAAAAAAAAAAACACATCAACTGCAAACGTGAAGGGGAGAAAAAGCATGGTACTCAACCAAATTTCCACATTTCAGCAATACTTCACTCATTCTTTTAATAAAGTTTTAAGAAATGTCATAATGACATGAGCTTGAAATATCTCTAGGCATTTTTTCTGTCGCTCATGACGTGGCACTGGTGATGTTGTAAACAGCAGAAAAACAGGGGCTGCCAAATGACCAAATTATGGAGGCACAGGCCTGCTTTTTCCCACAGGAACACACCAAATGGTGATGGCAATGATCTTCTCACACCCACACAGGAGGAGAGCGACATCACGCTACATAACTGTATTCATCTGCTGACGCCTGGCTGCGTTCAATGTACTGTTTGTCTATCAGCACTTCAATACACTTCTTAATCATGCTGATACTAGGATTAAACCTAGCTCTTGACTGGCTAATCACCTGTGTAAGAGAGACATGGATGTCAAACTACTACTAGTTAGTTAGTTATAAATCATTACTTTTAACCAATCAGCTATAAAAGTGCCTCAAATGTACTGAGGCTTCATCAGACATACTTAATCCATATAGAAAAAACATACTTAAAACTATTATGAAATTATTTTAATTAAACTGAATAAAATCACGATTTATCAAGTGAGTGCCTAACACGATTTAAAATTTTAAACTCAGAGGGCAGTGCACAAAGAGAGAGGGAGATTAGATCAATTTTGACATGATGACCAAAAAGAATTTTTTATGTAAAGTAAGGGAAAAGCCTAATGTTTATGTTGTGAAGGAACTAAAATACAGGACACAGACTTAACAAAATCTAATATTCATACATCACTAAATTAACCAATTAATCTATCTAAATACTCATATACACCCTCAAGCTTCCATTTAACTCCTACCCAACTTTTGGCTCTGAGCTGAAGTAACACCTTCTTAGGAAAGCTTTCTGCAACATCCTGGGACTAAGTCAAATTTTTTATGTACATTCTCAGAGTACTGTATACCTTTTTTTTGGATGCATGTTACTGTAATTTCATATTTACTTGCATATTATTTCAATAAAGTATTTTTTCCCTATTAGAATGTGAACTCCAACAGGGCAGGAACCATATCTTGCTTTTGCTCTGCATTGAATCCCCAATGACAAGCTTAGTCCTTATCTCATGGTAGACAATCATATATCTGTGGAATGGGTATTTGACGTGGTCAACTTCCTTCAATAACTGGAGAAAAGACTCAATAAACTGGTGAAGTTTAGACTTTTAAAGTCAAGCCAAAGCAAATCTGAGTACTGAAATTATGAGTGAATACTGTTCACATTAAGTAATGAAGCATTTCTCTATGCTCTTTGGGAATCATATTATTTCTGTATCATCTTTACAAAGAAACATTCCTAATCTGTACACTGGTAATGCCCTCTACCTCAAGAAGCCTTGAGGACTTTCCCCCCTTTTACCTCTTGAATGAGGGCATTATGCCGAAGTACTTTCCGTGCTTTCATGATACGAACTATAGCAGCTTGGAGATACATTTTCCGGTCCTCATCTACAGCACTTCTAGTCTGTTCCATTTCCTGTTTGCATGGGGCGGGGGGGGAGTAAGTAAGACATTAAGTCATAAAAGTTGTCTTAATTTATTTTATCAGTGAGTTTAAATAAGTTTCCAAATAATACTGAGCATCAAATTATAGTTATATGTGCCCAATATCATATAACCATTACCAAAAGAATATCTATAGTGAGTTCCATGTAATCTGTTGAGTTAAAATTGGAAGGTTATTTTAAAACTTAAAAAAACTTAAAAATTATAAACTGTATTCAATGTAAATAGGCAATAAAGCAGAATTTAAATGACACAGAGCAATAACTTTCAAGACTGCTGTCCTATCAATGAGTATAGACTCTATACCACAATGCTTTTAGATGCTTTACTATCTGGCTCCAAGTGCAAACTGGACAAGCCATAAAGGGAAGGTTCTTCTCAAGCAGAGAAGCCAGGAGGGATGGGCCAAGGGAGCAAATCTCCCCGGAGCTCAAGGAAACAGCAGAAGGCATGGAAGCAGGCAATGCCATGATACAGCTCTCATAACGGCTTTACAAAGATAAAATACAATCCATATATTATAAAATATTGTTCATTAGTACAGAGGAAAATAAGATCTTGAACATTTTAGCATTCAAATTTAAGAGCAATTCACTAATGTTTGTCCCACCATGGGGGAGTAAGTTCCTGGAGAGGGCTGACCACTTGTATACCTTCACATCCTGCCCTGAGCCAAAGGACAGAGTGGCACAGAGGAAATTTAAGTAACATGAACAGACTATCCCAGAACAAAGCAATTATCACAGCTGAGTTAAAGGAATCAATCAATCAGTCAATCAATCAATCAACATGTTTACTCTGCACACTGGCTCATCTGGTAGTTTGGACCCTACTCCACACCTAATAGATCACAGTTTGAATTTTAACAAGATCCCCCGATGGTTCATTCGTACATGAAAGTTTGAGAAGCATTTTGAAGAATTTTTCTTTGAAAGATATGTGTTGTAAAACTTTCCCTTATTTTACAAATTTTCTAATTACTATTCAAGGCAGGAATTTTTTGCAAAGATGCAAAGTAGAGCTACACATTTTAATACAGTTGAAGAGCAAAGTATGATTATATTGCAACACCCATTCCTTAGATTTCCATTATACTACTGTTTTAAAAATCTGAAATACTGGCAGAGATTTTGTTTGTAAGGTTAGTTAGTAAATGCAATGAATAAACCAGGAAAGATGCATCATATTATTAACTTTGATGTGCAGAGTTTTGCATCATCTCATGTTACCACTTGCAAAGTACAATGCTTAAGTATTTCCAAAAGGAATGACATCGAAAAGCCCTTACCTGTGGTGTGTCTTTCTGCATTGACGTAGTAATTTTAAATTTTGTTCTTTTACTGCTGAAGTTCATATTTAATGAAAATGAAGATTCTACATCAATATCTTCCTATAATTAAAAGTAATTCATTTATATGTATAAAAAATAAAATCATTACATAAGAGTTGCTGCAAATAATATGCCATGAAATTAAATAATAATCAAGCAGAGAAACCTAAATTCTCATAGTCTTTTACATTATAAAGCTTATTTAAGAGAAAAATAACTGTCTTCTGTCAAACAATGGAGCAAAAAAACAACTGTTCTCTAATTTTACACTTGATAAAATTTTAATCAGTTTAGATTAAATAAATAAGCTGTTTTCTGGCCCAATTATTATATATATCTTACTTTTGGATAAAACAAAAAAGTCAAACAGAATTTAAAATTTTAATTTTTATGAAATAGCAATCTCATAATTTTAACATCACCCCATTTTGAAAACTTGAACCAAATATTTTTTTAAATGGTGCAATAACAAAACACAATTACAAAAAACCTGACTATAGAAGCCAGCTATTTCTAATGGCACATAAGCATCATTTGTCCACATCCCCGGTGTGATTCTGACAAGAGGATGTTCTTTTCAATTCATGTTTTATTCACTCTGCCAGAAGCAAGTGGCCTTTTCTCAGGTGAAAGTTTTTAAGCTAACTTTTATTTCATTATATTTTATTTTAGCTGAGCCATCTTGCCACCTGTTGGCAGCTCAGTGGCAGCTCAGCTTGTGCTGGGAATTGAACCAGCAACCCTGTTGCTCAGAGCTCGCACTCTTAAGCGAGCTCTTAATCAACTGAGCCATGCGGCCGGCCCTCTAAGCCAATTTTCAGAATCACAACTTCTCTATCAGGCTTAAGAAAGTCACTCAAATTATACAGTAGAAATTCTCCATCGGCAGGATCAAGAAGCACTGGGCAGGTAGGCTCATTCTCTATAATAACCTAAGAAGGTCTGAGAAACTGGCAGGTTCATAATTAAATTTAATGTGCAAACAAGCAACCTATATTTATTTTGTATATTTCTGGGCAGCAAATATAACAGGTTTTCGATAAATATATAACCTCTTAAACACTTAAGCTTAAAAATTTAAACTTAAATTTTAAGTTTTAAGCTTAAAAAATTTAAATCATAATTAATTAATTGCCTTACTTAAAATATTAAGAATTTTAATGCTTTGTTAAGATTCTTCAGTCAAAAAAATTTAATTTCTTGCGGCCGTCCAGTGGCCGGCAACCGATGTGCCTCACCCGGGAAGAGCGCAATCATAATACCAACATGGGCCAGTGAAGCGACGTCCTCCACAACTAGACTGAAGAACAAAAGAACAGCAACTTGTCTGTCCCCCTTCCCCGATTCCCCAACGTTGTTCCTCTCCCCCAATCCCCCAATAAAATCTTAAAAAAAAAAAATTTAATTTCTTAAAATTAAGAAAAGCCTGATTTGAATTTCAAAAATAATGTCATTTAGAGCTGTTCGATTATAGACTACAAATTGTCATCATTATCTTAGAGATGTCAGCAAAATGACTTGATGAGAAAAGTAAGGCTATTAACTTGACCACAATAAAAATGAAACATCATTTACAATATTTTCTTAGGCACAATAATTTGAAGCAGGAGACTTAACCCACATCCATTGCTTTTTTAATCATTTAAATATCCAAGCTATATTACAACAATAAAAACTTGTTATTAGAAAGAAAAAGTTATAAAAAAAAAAAGAGAAATATACTATTGGCTTGTTATTTCCATGAGAGATATTAAAAATATATGGAATGGTGGAAGAGTCCTGAAATTAAGGGACACGAGAGAGCACGTGTTAAATACGCATACAAATACACATCAATATGCTGTCATTTCCTACTACACAACCACGTATTACATATTATCAAATCAAACTAAAGGCATGTAGGCACCAACTTACATAGCCTTCTTCTCTGTGGCGCCTCAAGTTCACAGCAGTTAAGGAGGTGGCAGAAATGAGCTGATTCAAGGACTTTCCAATGCACCAAGGGCATCAATAATTACAACTTTATTTTTAAACTGTGAATATCCCATGAAAAAGCTTTAATGTTTATAAGCTTACATTCCTTGACCTTTCAATTCCCGTACCTTTTCTGAATCGTGGTTAATCATTTTCACGTCAAGTAATGATTTGATTGTTTTTGTCAGTTCCTTCTCATTCATCTGAGTGCTGTCTTGAAGCTCTTTATAGCTGACAGTTTCACTGTTGTTAAAGGCTAGAAGAACTGCCATTTGGTATGTTGTAACCATGGCTACATATGGTTTGCCCAAATAATTCATTTTAACCTCACCTACAATTAAAACAAAATTGCGACAATAAACGGATCATTCAAAGAAACATTTCAAAATTACTTGAATAATTATCATTTATTTCAGGTATTTTCTCCTGAAGTAAGGACCTATTAAATTGTTTGTAAAGACATTTCTGCTAGCAATGTAATCATTTTGTTTGTTTCAAGGCTATTAGTTTTGAGTATGTTGTATAAATCACAGTTAAGCTATCATAACTTTACCAGTCGATTTAAAATGTCTTTAAATAGTCATTGGAAGGCTAACTAAGGCTTAGGCAGAAAAAAAATCAGTTAAGTGGAGCTGGGGACAGGAGGAGAAATGAACAAAGGGGAGAGAATGTTGGCTTGCTACTAGCAATTGCTTCACATGCTATGTCTACCTGGTTTGTCCCAGGTAAGGATGAAACACACAGGGAGGTCTACAAGCACGCAGGAAACACGTATTCTGTGGCTCCAACTAAACTGTAATTTCTGCCAAAACTGTTAAAATAACATTTATCTTCCTAGCAATCTTCTAGGGGCAAACAGGAATGGGAAGACAGACAGGCAGATCCATAATTTTGTTGAAAGAGTTGACAGAATAAAAATGTGCTAGACTCTACTTTACCCTGAGAGCTATAAAAGACACAGCAGGGTTAGGCAAACTAAAGGTCTGAAACATCCTAGGGAGACAGCACACTGAAAAGCTTGTAACAAACTGTATGACGAACATGTATGCATGCTGTAACATGTTAAAAAAAGTTAATGTAAGTCAAAGGACTGCTTCCTAAAGCATCAAGTTGTGGTTTTAGTGATTCTCTCTCTCTCTCTCTCTCTCTCTCTCTCTCTCTCTCTCTCTCACACACACACACACACACACACACACACACACGGTACTTTAAGGGCCCTCATTTCAACATTCAAGTTTGGGAAATGTAGTGATGAGCAAAACATCACAAATACTGCATTGCATCATTTGTGCGATGACTGCTTAATCATATACCAGAAATTAGTATAAAACAATGCATCAAGCACCTCAGCCAGCATGTCCCTGATGCTGGAATACGCTGCCATGGGTTTGGAAACAGAATGAGTCTTCCGCCACACAAAACAGTCTTTCACCACCACCAGAACCCAAAGAGCATGAAGAGACAGCGCAAGGAAGGGGTTCAAGTATCACTTACTTATTACTAAGTACATTCCGCAACACTTAAAAAGGGATAAGCTAGTGAGTTTTGTATTACGCCTTTCTCTTGCTACTTTTTCAATAAGTTATCAGGATCGTTGTGGTATGGACCTTTCCCCACTTTTTTCAGCACCATTCTCTTATTGGTCAGCTCACAGCTGAAAAAACTGGGGAAAAGGAGGAACAGAACATGTGCAATAGAAAAGGAAACCCCACATTTGAATGATTCACTTGATTACTGTTATGTAAACAGAAAAGGAAAATGACAAAAGAGGTCATTTAACCTGCAGCATAGGTTGACAAACTCTAAGAACCTCCAAACCAGAATAAAACATTCTGATACATACATGCTTTAAAAAAACTAAGCCAACCATAATTTAAGGGCATTCACATTACAGGAGAGGAAGAGTGAGCAGAACTCTCACAACAGATTCAGCCAAGTCACCCAACCCTCCCACTACCTGTCAGCTCCCTAGTCACTATGGGAAAGTTTTCTGTACAGAAGAATGTCAGCTGCTAACTGTTGAATAAACGATAGAATATCACCAATTTGCAACCAGTAATGAAATTGCTGATTCAAGCAGGGATCATCAGTGGATGCTGAAACCATTCGGTAAGGTTGTTTCTGGAAAAGGGTTTTCACCTGCGACCCAAGTATCACCCCCCCGCCCCCCATTACCTGCTAACTGAAAAAGGGAAAGAGTATCTTTACAATGGCGCCATCTGATGGTCACCACCGTAACCAAATGACCAGCTTTAGTGCTGCTAATAGTGGGACAATCTGATATAACATGCCCTTCAGTGTAATGTGACATGAAGAACAGAGGACCACCTATAATATTTAATCTGAATATAATCAAACTTTTAGACCTAATTTCCACTCTACAGAAAATATAGGGAATAGAAAAATAAAATACATCACAATTAAAGAATCTGACAAATCTGGAATGCTGGATATTCTATAGTATTGTACAACTGGTCTGCTCTTTTCAAACAAGCATATCCAGGGGGTTAAAGGCGGGGAAGGAGGTAAATGGTGGAGAAAGGAAGTGGGAACACACAAAAATCAAATGCAATTCATGATTTTTGATTACATTAAAAGCAGGAATCAAAGTCAATGGGATCAGGAAAATCTGAATATGGGCTGGACATTAGATAATATTAAAACCCCTCACCATTTTAGCTGCTGAAATACTTGAAATCAATGAGAAGAATTCAGTCAATGATAGAAAGAATCACTTTTAAGATATGATGGGAGTTTTCAAGAAACAGAACTCTGAATTATCAGCCCAGTATCAGAGCCAATGTTTCAAAGGAGATCTGGAGCCTTGTGACAAATGTGGGCATTACAGAACAAGTACCTTAAACATGGATGGTGTCTGGGAACCTTTTGTTAAGTGAATAAATGAAAAACAAAAACAGAACTTTACCCAACGGTTTCACTAATAGATCACAGGTATTTTCAGTGCCTTCAGTGATTCAAAACAAGAAATGAATTTACAAGGTTAACATCTCTTTTCCAAAGGAAAAACTATTTGGCTTTAATTAAGATACAAACACACAACACTAAAACAAGATAAAACAAACAAACAAACAAAAGAGCTCCAAAAATCTGGTTATTATGAACCAGCTTGGGAATTTTGTACAGTTCTAAAACAGAAAAAGAAAGTTGCTCTCATTCCTATTTCAATGTTATTGATGACAGTTATCAGGACAAATTCTAATGGCAAAAATTATGTACATAGTTTTTTCCTTTCTTTCTATATATAAGTACAACTAGCTGCTAAACATCAAAAGAGTGAGCCCTGCATTAAAATTACTTTATGAGGCAGGCTGATTAGTTGCTGTGGTAATGAGAACAACCAAGAGAGTTTAACTCCCCAAGATAGATATGAAAGGGAAGTAAAAGTAAATTCAATTACATTACATTAAGATATATTAGCTTTTTTAGTTATCTAAAACACTGGTCTAGCAATTTTTTTTTCTTAAAATCAATTATGTTTACTAAATGAGACTAGAAAAAAATTCACAACAGATGTAAAATTAAAGACCAATAACTAAGTGACCACTAATTAAGAATATCAAAAAAGTCTCTACTTCACAAACTACTGAAAAAAGTAAAATGCCCAATTTGTTCAATAAAGATAAACTTATATAAATATGTATTACTATGCACTAATTATTATGAACTAATGTGTATTACTAATATAATGAGATATCATATTCTAAATGTCAATTAGTCAAATAAATGGCACTTAAGAGAAATTACTTAGATGAAATTTCTCTTAGGTGAGCAAACAGAATGACTTTCCAAATAAAGGTTATGGCAACCGATCAGATTTTCTTGTACCATTTCTACGACATATTAACATATATACCCTTTCCTTCGCATATAATAGGAAAGTTGATTCATTGTACTTTTCAGAGCATAAGAAGAGAAAGTGTGAGTGTTTGCTTTGGCTAACATATTCAGGCAACTTAGAGTAAATGCACACAGTATACAATCATTCAGGTGTTACTCCTACCTAATAATAATATATTAATTATTATTACTATTAATTAAAAATAATAAATTAACAGTGGCCCCCACTGTTCCAGAAAGAAGCAAAGGAGATGATTAGATTCTGACTCAACTTTTCTAAAGTTGGAAACTACTGGAAATTAACTGGGACATTCTGGAAAAAGCATTTAGTACTGCAGTTCACTATAGTACCTATTTGTACTAATTTCTATAGTACAAATAGAAATTAAATGTTTATATCCCCTTATGATGCTGTAATACTTAATGAAACCAATGATATCTGGCATACTTAGGGAAAACAGGTTTTTCAGAGCAGTTAATTCATCAAGTCTGGGTTTCTAAATAAAATTTCTAACGTCTATAAAAAGTTGCTTGTTACAGAAATGTAATAAACCATTATAAAATTCGGAAATTTTCTTAAGAAGAAATAATATAAGCAGCATAACTATTAAAGTACTAGTAAAAGGTGCTGCACTTAATTTCATTATTAGTTGCTTTAATATTTAGCATTAAAGGTAGAAGGACAAAAGGTTAAAAACTATCATTAGAAAAAAACCTATAATTAGGTTATAGGAAATCCCTTTCTAAATTATTAACATAATCATAGCAGACAAATTTCACTAAACTAGATATAATTAAATGCATTTTACCTGTACAGAGATAATGTAACCATGTAAGTTTCCTTCCACTGAAATGCTGGCTGTAAAATAATTCAAACTGTAAAAAAAAAAAATTATTTTCAGTACTATAACATAATTTACTTGGCTATCACTACACTAAAAAAGTTAAAAACTGTTCATGTTAGAAAAGACATTATAGCCCATCTGGTATACCCACTCATTTTACAGATGAGAAAACACATTCATGTAAATCCCTGACCAACATCATACCAATATTAGTCCAACTCTTTTCATTTACAACCTTGTCCAGGGTGTTCTCCACTAAAACACAGCCCTGAAAGTTTGACTTTTTTGTGTAAATTCAGAAATGACATAGTGATTCATTATCATTTTTGAATATCAATTTGGACTTCATAAATACTAATTACTAACCAAAACCACCATCATATACAATCCAATATGAACATATGAGTCATACTTTTATTTCTAATCTGTTTGCAAACATATACCCTTGCTGAAATGACAGGCTGAATAATATATCTATAGGTACCTATAAAAGTGACATCTATGATTTAACTATGTTTATCTAGTCAAATACTAATACGAACAAAGCTTCAGAGTACTTTGTACATTTTTTTGTTCATATTAAATTTAACTTTCTATTAATGTAATGATTTGGTATTTTAAAAACTCATTCCTTGGATTGAGTGTGTAACTATAGGACAATTAAAAAAACAGAGTTCATATCTTTTAAAGAGCTACTTCATAATATATAGTGAGAAAATAATACTGAAATGTAAAAAAAAATAAAAACCCAACTTCATTACAAAACTGAAAAACAAACAAATGCATCATGCCACCACAATTCAGAGATGTGGACATACAATACTTTTAGCATGATGTGCCATATGTAATATACCTAAAGCTTTTACTGCTGTGCTTTCATATTAAACTTTTGATATAACACTTTTATATCAAACTTTACTTTCTGCACTTTCCAAAAGAAGTTTAAATAAAGCAATTAGCAACGTCTGACCTATCAGCTGCACTATGCCCACTCCTTACAACAAAATTTACAGCTGCCAGCCAAGGGAATTAGTGAACTCTTTCAGCAGTTTATTCCAAGTTTGTCTAGTCCTGGGAAGCTAAATTTGTTAAGCATGTCTTCCCTCCAATGGTGCAGGATTCTCCTGTGTGAGCAAATCCACCAACCCTTTTGCATGATTAAAAGGAAATGACTGGCAACAGAGATACTCAAGATTTTCTGCCTGGTTCTAATCTAGGTAAAGAGAAAATAAAAATATGTCATAAAAGGATCCCACAAGTGTGCTGTGACTAATTAATAATCTCCAGGAGTGTCAATAATATTCAATCAGTACTACACAATTTAATTATGAAACACGATTTGTGGACAAAAGCAAAATAAAGCATTTTTGAAACTGAGAAAATCAAATTTGAAAAATGCTCTTGGGGGCCGGCCGAGTGGCTGAATTGGTTAAGAGTTCGTTCAAGAGTGCGAGCTCTGAACAACAGGGTCATTAGTTCGATTCACAGCCCAATCTGAGCTGCTGCTGAGCTGCCAACAGGTGGCAGGATGGCTCAGCTTAAAATAAAAAAGAAAAAAAAAGAAAAAGAAAAATGCTCTTTACGAATTATTTAAATGCAAAACTAGCTTTAGGATGTATATTCAAAGCTCTGAAGGCACATGCTTTATCTCTTCATACTCCTAGCAACTAGTACTATCAATAACGTTTTATTGATGATATCAATATGCCAAAAACACATTCCTTTATCCTTATATTTAAAATCTGGGGCTGGCCGCGTGGCTCAGTTGGTTAAGAGCTTGCTCAAGAGTTTGAGCTCTGAGCAACAGCGGTTCAAGTCCCGGCCCAAGCTGAGCAGCCGCTGAGCTGCCAACAGGTGGCAGGATTGTTCAGCTAAAAAAAGTAAAATAAAAAAATAAAATAAAATCTGAATGTAAAGATTCTTATATCTATAGCTAGTCATAACAAAAAGATTCAGTTCCAAATGGGAATATTATAAATTCATCTGGTACTAGAAAACAAGTCATATAACTTTGCTTAACTATATATCATTAAATAATCACTATCAAAGCTTATTAGTAAGAAATATGTCTTGACTAAACTTCAGCATCTTTTGCATATGATTTGAGGACATAATTAGAACTCAGAGGGCCTTAAAAATTAACATTTCATATTCAATGAGTGTTGACTTCTAATAGAGAGCTGTATTAATATACATTACTTTATATTTCTTTAGTATTAGGTGTGGACCAAGTAAAAAAAAATAAATCTAATAATTAAGATTTATTGGTCTAATGTGCAAAATAAATAACTTTTAATTAAAGTTTAATATCCATAGTTTTAAGATACATATGTGTAAAATGAAAGTAGTTTTGATAAACAGCTATAAAAATTAAGATTAAGATATAAAAAATACAAAAGCTCACTAAGGTGACATCAATTCATTTAAATGTGAAAAATGTAAACTACTAAGTATACACAGGTGGATTTTCATTCCTATGTAACTGAAAACTTGGATTTACTAGGAAAAAAATATGAGGACAAACTCCCTCTACTGGCAATTAGAGAAAATCCAAATGGAGAGAACAACATTCTTCGAAGCATAATTTTAGTCAGAAAGAAACCCACTTCTTTGTAAAGAGGAAAACTGAAACCTGATGTTCACACATTAATAAAATTTAATGGATTAAAAAACTATTATTGGGAAATAATTATTTCAAGGGGAGAGAAAAGAAAACAAAGAAGAAAACTTAATTTTACCAACCCCCACTCTGCCTTAATTTCAATTGGAAGAGCAGGTTCCTAAAAAGAAATGTTTTAAGACTACCAAGGTGAGCTGTCAGTGTTTTTCTCTGGCCTGGTCACAAGTACATCAAAATGCTTTACCTGGCTACCCAACCCTTGCCCCTAGCTTGCATCTATCCTTTCTGCAAAATGTATAATAACCTGGGCTCATACTCTGCCCATCCAAATGAATGCTCTTCTTCATACAGTTTCTAAGGTGGTTTGTACTTTAATGCCTTTTCTAAGATGCAAAAAGTCCTAAATTATACTCCTATTCTGAAAGTCTACCTTATGCCTGGTATCTTGAAATCCACCTGGCTGTTTACTGTACTCTGCTATTTCCACTCTTACTGTAACTATTGCTTCTTCTATTATCAGCTACCGCTTATTGAGTACTGTATATTGCTGTGTATAATGCACTCCCGTTTACAATGTGCACCCCCGTTTTTGGCCCAAACTTTCAGGGAAAAATACTCTTTCATTTTAATTTTTTAATTCAAATTTTCATTTGTTTACATTTAGGTACTTGTTTTTTGTATTATAAATGAATTTTAGCCTTTTTTAAAACATACTATGGTACAAGAAATTTTATGTAACAAATAATTACAAAACACAAGAACAGATACAAGGTACAAGAAATTTTATGTACCAGTAACAAATTTACTATATTTACGCATCATAGAAAGCCAAGAACTCTTCGTTGCTGCAGGTTCGTAGTTAAGTTCAACAAAACCAATTATTATATTCCAGGGTATTATTTTGCATACAAATACCGATACTGATTTCTAGAGTCACACTTTTAACTCATGAGCATAAATAAAAGAATTAAAAACATTTATATAGATACGGAATTAGTACTACCCATGTATAATGCACATCCTTCTTTTTCCCTCACAAATTTTGAGGAAAAGTGTGCATTATACATGGCAAAATACACTACTTACTATATACCAGACTAAGTAGTGCTTTAGTGCTTTACATGATTTAATTTCATCTTTATATCAACACTTTGAAGTAGTACTATTATCAGTTAACAAAAATTAAAAAGTTATTTGCCCAAAGTCACAGAGCATAGTAAATGGCAGAGTAAACCAGGACTTATTATTTGAAACCAGAAATTATGATTCTAGAGCCTACACTGTTATTTTATTTATAACCCTTATTTTGAAAGAAACAAAAATAACATATTTACTTTAAAAAATGATTCAAACTACCCACTGTGAAAATCTCTAGGAAATAGTGTAAACAAATACCATTCTCATCTTAAAGTTCATAAATATATGTATTAACTCAACGGCTCAAAACCTCAAGTCACTGCCAAATCAGGGACTATTAAAAAATAATGCAGATTTCTCTAAAAAAAAAAAAAAATTGCTACCTAAACTTCCATCCAATCAATAAGACGCTTTTTTTGGTGAATTAGAGAATCCAAAGAATCTGTTTTAAGAGAAAGGAAAACATGTCCACTCAAGAACTTGTACATGAATGTTCACAGCAGCATTACTTATACCAAAAAGATGGAAACAACCCAAATTGTTCATCAACTGATGAATGGATAAATAAAATGTGATATACCCATAACAATGGAATCTTCTGTTGCAATTAAAAGGAATGACCTACTGATACATGCTACAACATGGATGAACCTTGCTTGAAATTATGTTAAGTGAGTGAAGTCAGTCACAAAAGACCACATATGATATGACTCTATATGACATGTCCAGAATAGGCAAATCTATAGACAGCCTAGGGCTGGGTAGAGGGGGGTATGAAGTTGGGGGGAAATGGGGAGTGACTACTAATGCATAGGGGATTTCTTCTGGAGTGATTTTGGGGTAATAAAAACGCTCTAAAATTAATTGTGGTGATGGTTGTACAACTCTGTGAATATAGTAAAAAACCACTGAAATTGTACACTTTAAAAGAGTGAATTGTAGAGTATTATGTATGGTCTGAATGTTTGTGTTCCCCGCATATTCATATGATGAAATCCTAATGCCCAATGTGATGGTGATTTGGGAGGCGATTTAAATCATGAGGGTGGAGCCCTCATGAATGAGAATAGTGCTACTACAAAATAAGACCCCACAAAGTGCCTTCATCCCTTCCACCATGTGAGGAAACAAGTCTGTGACCTGAAGAGGGCCCTGGCACACGGTACCCCGATCTCCGACTTCCAGCCCCCAGAACTGTGAGAAATAAATTTCTGTTGTAAGTAAGCTACTCAGTCTGTGGTATTTTGTTCTAGCAGCCTGAATGGACTAAACTTACAGTATATAAATTATATCTCAATAAGCTGTTAAAGATCTAGTCTCTACAGTCTCTTTAAATGCTTTTTTGGTAAGCATTCTTAGGTTTCCATTCAGTCACACCTGAAGGCAATATTTACTTGAATTTTTCCACATTCAATCCATTTTACTAGATTATTTCACATTCCATATATATTTACCAAAATTACAGCCCAGAAATAAAAATTACTACAAGAGATAAATGAGGTATAAAAATGACTCAAAATTTAAATAAAAAATTAGAAAATGGTTGTCTTAAGTATTAGGTTTTAAACTTTTTTCTAATATCAAAATTTTTGTAACTTAAAACTTAGTTAATAGATTTACTAAAAGACACACATTGACAAAGAACTGTATGACACCCTTAGCACTTGAGTTTTAATATTAGTAACTATAATTTACATTATTCCTACAAGGTAGGTTAACTATAGCTTGTAAATATATTTTTATATCACACGAGCCACTAAGACTTTGGAAAAATATTTAAAGAGACATAACATGAAGACAATTATTAAAATTCCTTAGGTCTTCTAATATATTTCCTGAAAACTTACCATCTGTACACTTTTTTCCAATTCCTGGGGAATCGCAAATGTAGATGAAGGAGCCTGAGTAAGAGGCCATGCGCCAGCCTAGAAGCAAAAAGGTAAACTAAAAAAGTTAAATAAACATCTAACTTGAAAGTAAATATTTGTAAAATGATTTAAGCAACTAAAGCACCCTTCTTCTTTTCTCCAAATGTTGATAAAACCCAACAGCATTACTATCATGGCCCATTTTATTCCAAATCAATGTAATATATAACTTTAGAAGCTACAATCCATTAATTGAAAGAAATGTAATCAGGCATCCATTTATTAATCCTTTGTATTAGAGTATTTGAAATTATTAGTAAATGCCATCAATAAAACACAGTCATACCTGTAGAACATATATTTGAAAACTAATTCCCAAATCTATAACTGTGTCTTGGTTTTTGATAAAATTGTTGAACTTATTGTTGAGATCAGCACTGACACTCATATCTGTATACATCCGATGTAGCTTGCTGGTAAATTCGTAACCACAGGCTTGCTGTAAAAAAAAAGTTTTAAAAAATATACGATTTAAAAAGAAGAATAATAAACTTATTAATAGGAACGTTTTGCTATTGCTAGGTCTATAGTCAAAGGTCTGCATCTTAGATTCAAGTCTACTATACTGGAAAATTATTGACTATTGAGTAACTCAGGATAAATATGAATTAGCTATTACTTATCAATATGTAAGCCAAAATGATGCAAAAATAAACAAATTCAACTGCACTACAAAACTGGTACTTAAAGGGATATTTTAGGTGTATTTATTTATAATACAAATCTTTTGTAAAGTTAACAGTTTATCTTGTGGATGATTCTATATATATATGGAGAGAGTTGTCCTTTTAATACAGTGTTTGCATATCCCACCATATGAATATACCATTTACATTTAATCAGTCACCTTTTGATGAATTTTTATTTCCTCTTATTATGTATAATGCTGCAATGAACCTCTTTATGTGCTAGTGGAATAATTTCTAGAACATTATCACATCAAAGGCTTACATTACCTTTAATTTATTGATCATGGCTTCTTCAGAATCCATAGACATAGATAAACCGTGAATTAAACGTTTCGCCAGCATTCTTGCGTAGAACTAGATTAAGGAAATATTTCTAAAGATTACTTCCTTTCTAACGATTTAAAGTTCAAAAGTAAATCAAAGCTGACTAAAACACAAATAAAACCTCTCTATTCACAACTTACCTTTTGAAAAACATCCTTATCATCGATATATTTGAAAACAGTAATGAAGCTGGTGAGTTTGTCTTCCACTTCATTCTCAGTCATTCCCTTCGCTGATTTCTTTAGTAAGTTGTCACAGTACTTGGCAAGCTCAAATAGAAATTGACAGTAAATCTTATAAAGGGCCCCTCTGTGCATATCATGCCTCAAAGGAGGCAAAATGACAATAGTACAAAATCAGATCAATGGACAGGATCTCTGCCATCCTAAAACTTATGTTTTAAAAACTCATGAATATGTACTACAGAACTTAAAATGTATGTCATAAGGCAAATTAAAAAAAAAGTTACTGAAAGCAACAAAGGAACAAGATAAACAAATAAACAAAAAGTCATAGACATAGACAACAGTTTAGTGGTTACCAGAGGGTATGGGGGGAGGGGGTGGTAGATGAGGGTAAAGGGGATCAAATATATGGTGATGGAAGGAGAACTGACTCTGGGTGGTAAACACACGACGTGATATATAAATGATGTATTACAGAACTGTACACTTAAAACCTATGTAATTTTACTAACTATTGTTACCCCCAATAATTTTAATTAAGAAAACAAAAAACTATAAACAAGTCAAAAATCTAATCAACATTTAGTGATGAAGTATTGATATAAGTAATATAGGTTTCAAAAGAACACCTACATGAGTTTTGAGCAATTCTATAATTTTTAACATTAAGCAAGTACTTTTTAAAATTTTTACAACTCTGAAATCAAGTTTCCTTTAATGGTTACAAAAAAAATTTATCATCAAATTTCCTTTAGATTTCAGATGAAATCTCTATGAGAAGTAATGCAAATTATTTTAGAGCACACATTCTTTTAAACCCAAATTCTGTAAAATGGAATATTTTCTCCTTCAGTAATTTCTTCAGAAAAGGCTACAGTATGTGGCCTACTGCATTCCTTAAATGCCAGTATGATGTTGATAATCATTTTTATTTTTAATAATTTCATGTATTTTTTCTGACAATCTCCTCAGTTTTCATTTTCTAAGAGTGATGTTTCATAAGATTACTTTTAAGCAATCATCAAACTTACCAATTCAGGAGCTTTGCAAACAGACTTGGGTTCTCTATAATTTACAACTGATGTAAGGGCCTAAAAAGAAAACAGGCCAATAATTAGCCACCGGTAATAGGGTAAAAGTACGGCTGGTTCCATATATGCCATAATATGTATGTCTATAAATTACCCCACACAAAACACAGCATTTTGGTGGTAGCTTGTTATTTTTGTTTTCATATCTAACACAGAGTAAACTCCTCACTGTATCCTTCATGATAATTATAGAACAATTATATATCCTGTTTCCACTAAAAGCTATTCTTTATAACTCATTACTTATATTTGAACACAGGCAAAATAAGACCACCCTTTTTAAAATCTTATAACAACCATGTAAGCAAATTTCCTTTAAAGTATACAAAAATTCAAAAGTTTGTAAAATATATTTATTTTTCCTTCAACTATTATTCAATATAGCCTAAGTACTATATTCAAAGAAAAAAACCAGCAGTAAAGAATATTAAAATTATACATGCTTTTTTCAGGCCATACTAGTTTATAAACAATTCCCCTTATTTGTCAAGATCATGGGAAATTCAATTCCCATAATTCAAGCATTCAATTTAAGTATTCAGTTATTAATTTAAAAGTTATATTAATACTATTCTGATTTCCACATTTTAATTAGTTACTTAAGGTTAGTCTCCACATCTGGATTGGAAATTTCGTAAGTATTATAGAAGCCCCCATTCTGAAATTTCCTTAAAGAATAATGAGTAGGCTTCTAGTCAAGACGCCAGAATAAGTAGATGTTATGCTCACCATCTCCCACGACCACTTCAAAATTACAATTGAATTATAGAACCACCACCCTTGAGAACCACCTGAGACTAACTGAACAAAGCTCCTATAATTAAGGCTACAAAGAAGAAGCCACTTTCAGAGTGGTAGGAGGGGCAGAGATGTGAAATGGGTTGGTACCACACCATGTGAAATGGGGTGGGAGGACTATATCCACTGGAGAGGTGTGCTGTGATCACCCCACTTTACAAGGGAAAATATGGGGCTTAGCAAGTAGGGTTTAACGTAGATCTGACTCCAGAACTGACCCCAAGGAGGAGCGAGGGGTCCCAGCTATACATTGGGTTCCCCAGTCTGGACCACCACCAGTGATGGGAAGTGGAGTCCCCACAACACCTGGCTATAACAAGAGACAAAGAAGGACCCCGTAATTCTACTTCTGAGTATTTATCTGAAGAAACCCAAAATGCTACTGCAAAGGGACATATACATCCATATGCTCACTGCAGCATCATTTACAACAGCCAAGATATGGAAGCAACTTGGGTGTCCATCAATGGACAGAGGTGGCACATATATACAATAGAACATTACTCAGTCATAAAAAATAATGGAATCCTGCCATTTGTGAAAACATGGGTGGACCTAGAGTGTATTATGTTAAGTGAAATAAGTCAGACAGAGAAAGACAAATACCATATGATTTTACTTACATGTGGAATTTAAAGAACAGAATAAATGAACATACAAAATAGAAACAGACTCAAAGAAACAGAGAACAAACTGATGACTGCCAGATGGAAGAGGGATTGGGGGGTTGGGTGAAAAAGGTGAAGGGGTTAAGAAGTACAAATTAATAGCTACAAAATAGTCATTGGAGGTAAACTACAGCTTAGGGAATACAGTCAATAATATTGTAAGAACTATGTATGATGTCAGGTGGGTACCAGACAAATCAGGGGATCACTTTGTAAGTTATTATATAAATGTCTAACCACTATGCTGTACACCTGAAACTAATATAATATTGAGTGTCAATTGTAATTGAAAATTTTTTAATAAAAAAAAAATGAATAAAATGAATTACAGTTGACCCTTGAACAACACAGGTTTGAACTGCATGAGTCCACTTATATCCAGATTTTTTTCAATAAATACTGTAAACGTCTTTTCTTTCTTTCTTTCTTTATTATTAGTTTCAGGTGTGCAGAACATGCAATAGTTATCCTTTTTACCCCTCACAAGGTAACAACCCCCTTCCCCCATCCACTGTCCTCCCACCCCGGATAGCACACATATCTATTACAATCCCATTGACTCCATTCCCCCACTCTACTCCACATCCCGTGACTATATGTATATATAACTATAGTTGACATACAATATTATTCAACATCAGCTTCAGAAGTGCAGTGTGGTGGAGGCCTTATAATTTTCTTAATAACATTTTCTTTTCTCTAGCTTACTTTATTATGAGAATATAGTATATAATACATGTAATACAAAATATGCATTAATCGACTGTTTATGATATCAGTAAGATTCTGGTAATATCAGGAGGCTATTTGTAGTGAAGTTTTGGGCGAGTCAAAAGTTATACATGGATTTTTGACTGCAGGGGAAAGGTATTGGCACCCTTAACCCCTGAGTTGTTTAAGGGTCAACTTTTAAGGGAATATATATATATATATATATATATATATATATATATATATATATATTTTTTTTTTTTTTAAGGGAATATATATATTTTCCCTGACTTATGATGGTCGACTTGTGATTTTTTTTATTTATAATGGTAATATAGCAATATGCACTCAATAGAAACTGCCCTTGGAATTTGGTATTGTGATCTTTTCCAGGGTTAGTGATATACAGCACGATGCTCTCTTGTGATGCTGGGCAGTGGCAGCGATCCCCAGCTCCCCAGTCAGGCACACCATCATGAAGGTAAACAACTGATACTCTACAGTGTATTCATTGTGTTAGATGATTTTACTTAACTATCAGCTAATGTAAGTGTCCTGAGTACATTTAAGCAGGCTTAGCTAAGCTTTGATGTTCAGTAGGTTAAGTATATGAAATGTACTTTTGACTTATGATATTTTAAACTTACGATGGGTTTACCAGGGCATAATCCCATTGTACATCAAGAAGTATCTGAAGATACATAGACAATATATATATATAAAGTTACCTTATCCAGTGCACTCATAAAATGCTGATCACCATTCAAAACAGTGTTGATAAGTTGAACAAATTTACCATGTACTTCCAAAACTGATTCCACAAATAGTGTTGGCATCTAGAAATATAAAATACAACGTACAACAACACATTTTAAGAAGTTCAAGGATATAATTAGGCTTATTAGAGTTACTTAATTAAGAGTAAAGTTTTCCCCAAGCAAATTAATGTTACACATGCATGCACACCCTCAAAAAAATAACTCAAGCTAAAAATAGTCTTAAAAATCTAAAACTTTGATGTTAAAATTGGCTGTTACTCAACACCAGAAATGCTGGATTGTAGATCCTCTGCCAGAAGAACTCACTAAAAACATACTTTTCTCTGGTGTTGAAATACCATATCTTAAGGGTAGGTAACAAGATACAATCTCTGAAACCACCAGGCCTCTCACTTTCATAGAGGGTTATATAAACAAAAATCGCCTTCAAAGCCACTGAAGGCTGAGAGAGAGAAAGCAGAGTTCAAAAGCCAGTATCTGAGAAAACTGAGACCCCTGGAGCTGGGCAATTTCCCACATCTCCGACAGAAGAAACACTTAGTAGTGCCAAAATGAGTTTTTACTCTTAATGGTGATAATTATGAAGTCAGTACTAAGACTTAAGTGAGCTAAAATTATTTGCGTCTATTACAAATGCATTCTCTTGTATTTCTATCTCCCATTCCTTGACACCACACTCTATACCTCTATGCCCAAAGTCATTTAACACCTTGAATCTGTAAAATGAATAATGTAAAATAATAAACCTAATAAATACCACAGACTAATAAACCTAAACAATATAAACTAATAGTTTTACAAAAATAGAAAACATACATTACTGTGGCAGGACATAAAATCTAAGAACTTTTTGCCAAAGACAAATCTACAATGAAGGTGATGAACATCTAATAAATGCCCCTGAATAATGATGTCTATATACAGATTGCTGCATTACAGATGACAAGCAAATAGCTCTACGTCGGAAAGAGAAGTACCATTTCATATCATGTCTAGTCTATTCATCAACCATCACTAGTAAAAACAAGGGGGACGGTCCAACAAGAGTTGATGATAGGAACCAGTCTGATAGGAAAGATGCCTTGTTATAGTCATTTGACTGGCAGGGAACTCTTAAGAAAGATGGGTATTAGGCACATGTGGGTCACTGTTGGGTATTTTGGGTAGCAACCATATATTTAGGGAAAACTGTTTTAATCTAAACTTATTTCCTGGTCTACCAAATTCAGAGCACATAAAGAAAGAAAATTGTAAATTGGCTATATTACCACTGATGAATTCCACTACAACTATTAATGCCAGTTATATAGAAACATAATTATTCTGAAACAGCAAACATATTTTTCTACGAGGTTGATTAACAATTGCTAAATGAACCTATCAGTGTAATTAAGCAGCAGCCTATCTCATCCAATGATTTTCTAATAATCTGGTAATTCCAAAATGTGTCCAACAAACTCTAGGTTTAAAACACTTTAATAAAGATGTTTCATTTATTGGCATGGTAGGACTTTTCTTTCATTGTTTAAAACAGTAAATTAAGAAAAACCAACTCCATGATAATCTGATTAAGAGAAAAACATTCCAGTTCCTTAAATTAACTCACATTTTCCTGAGTGAGATTACTGGTTGCTCTAAGGCCCTCATCATGGATATGATTTTGCAGCTCCTGAATCATATGAGGTAAACCAGTGGACACAGCACGGAGTAAGACATACATATTTGCCATGTCTGAGGGGGAAAAAAATTGATTATTAAATTTCCAAATAATTCAACAATATTTTTAATATATATGGTAATAAATAGTTCAAAATACAAAATTATAAAGAGAAAGTCCCCCACACCTGCCTCCCAACTACCTAGTCCTCCTCCCCATGGGAAAGCAATACTGTGGTTGTTTAATATCTTTTCAAAATTATTTCATGCACATTCAAGCAAATTCTTCCTTCTGCCCATTTATACAAATAGTGCAGTGTATCTTATGTATCATTTGTAACTACAAAACACAACATTTTAACTTAGAGATCTTTTTATATCAGTACATAGGGCGTTTCCTCATATTTACAACTGTACAGCACTCCACTGTATGGCTATATTACAATTAATTAACAATTGATGGAAATTGGGTTGTTTCCAATCTCTTGATATTACAATGTTACAATTAATGATCCTGCATATGGACAAAAATGTCGATAGTATAAATCCCTAGAAATGGGATTGCTGTGTTTAAGTTTATTCTTCTAGAATGATCCTTCTAAACAGAGTTCCCAACAACAGGGAGCTCCTTGCCAACAATGTGTTAAACATCTTAATCTTTGCCACTGAAAGGTGAAAAAGGATGTCTCAGTGTAGTGGTTTATAAACTTTTTATTGAAATATAACATACATAAAGTGTATAAATCAAAAGTGTACACCTCAATGAATTATCACAAGTGAACACACACACATAACCATGTAATCACCGCCAAGGGTAAGAAACAGACATTACCTACACCTAGAAGTCCCCTTCACACCTATTCCCAATCACTACTCCTCTTGTTCTTCTGCAAAGGTAATAACTGTCATAAGTACTAAACCACAGATTAGTTTTGCTTGTTTTGAACTACTTATAAAAGTGGAATCATATACAATTCTTTCATGTTTAGTTTCTCTCATTCAACATGTTTATAAGGTTCACATATGTAGTTGTTGTATGTAGATGTAATTTATTCATTTTCACTCTTCTATAATATTCCATTGTATGAATATATTGTATTTTATCGATTCTACTGTTATTAGACATTTGAGTTGTTTCCAGTTTGGGGCTGTTACAAATAACGCTGCCATAACATTCTTGTATATGTCTTTTTGTACATACATGCATGCACTTTTGGTGAGGGATTATATATCTGGGAGGGCAATGGCTGGATCAGAAGATATGCATATATTCAACATTAGCAGTTAATGTCAGTTTTTCAAAGTGGTTATATCAATTTATACTCAGTCCAGTGTATAACAAGTCGCACTACTCCACATGCTTCCCAACACTTATTTCCAGTTTTTCAAATTTTATATCAAAATGTGTTATTGATATCTTAGTGTAGTTTTAATTTGCATTGCCCCATTTTGATGAGATTGAGTGCTTTTTTATACACGTATTGGCCATTTGGAAATCCTCTACTCTGCTTTGCCTGTTCAAATTTCTTGACTATTTTATATTTTGGACACAAACTTTTTTCAGTCGTTGTAAATACATTGTTACCCTATGACTATCTCCTGATGATCCGAAGTTCTTAATTTTAATGTAGTCCACTTGGCCAAACTTTCCTTTGTGGTTAGTGCTTTTTGTGTCTTATTTAAAACAGATTTATTGGGCCAGCCGAGTGGATCGTTGGTTAAGAGTAGGCTTGGGAGCACAAGCTCTGAGCAGCAGGACCCCGGTTTGGATCCCACATGTGGGCCAGTGACGCTGCACCCTCTACAGCTAAGATGGTGAACAACAGCTCAACCTGGAGCTGGGCTGCCATGAGTCGCCAATGACAGTGTAGGCTGTAGTAGGGCTGCACTGGGCTGATGTGAGTGGACGGCAGCCAGTGAGAGCTGCCATGAGCGGCCATCCAATGGCCGGTGACCAATCTGCCTCACCTGGGAAGAGCGCAATGATCACCAATGCCAACTTGGGCCAGTGAAGCAACTTCCTCCACAACTAGACTGAAGAACAAAAGGACAGCAACTTGTCTGTTCCCCTTCCCCAATTCTCCAACACTGTTCCCTCCCCCAATTCCCCAATAAAATCTTTTAAAAATAAACAAATAAATAAATAAAATAAAATAGCTTTCCCTACCTCAAGGTCACGAAGTTATTCTCCTACATTATCTTCTAGAGGTGTTGCTGCTTTACATTTAGATCAAAAGTGTACAATGATTTGATTGATTTTTATATGGTGTCTGAGGTAGAGATCAAATTTCACTTTTTTCCCCAAGTGAATATCTAGTGGACTCAGTACTATGTGTTGAAAAGACTGTCTTTCACCCACTGCTCTGCAGTGCTCCCTTGGTCTAAAATCAAGTACCTACATAATATGGGTTATTTCCAGGCTAGTTTATTCCACTGGTCTATTTTTTTATTCCTGCACCTTTGCCTCACTGTCTTCATTACTGTGGTTTTATGATAAGTCATGCTATCGCACAAAGTCTCCCCATTGTTGTCTTCAACATCGTCTTGGCTATTTTTAGTCTAAGAGTATAACTTTCAGAATTAAAAAAAAAAAAGCACTGGTTTTGAGTAGATCATCCTGGATCTATAAATCAATATTGTTTTCAAGAATATTTAGTTTTCTGTATAGGTCTGACACATATCTTCTTAGGTTTATTCCCTACTATTTGAAAATTCTTAATGCTATTTCCTTTTTCCAAAAAATTCCACTTTTTCACTGCCTATCACTAGCATCTCATTGTATTTTTAGTTTGTATTTCACCATTTTGAGTGAGATTGAGCATCTTCAAATATTTAAAATCCATTAATATTTTTTGCCTTTTTCCTATTTATTAGAACTTTTAATGTGTTAAGGAAATTAGCCCTTGTGATACATAAAAATGTGCCAACACATTTTCCCGGTTTTTCTTTTGACTTTAGAATACTTTACAGATACATTTTTCCAAAAGTCTTTTAAAATAGATTATTAATAATCTGTAAAAAGGCATACTGAATATCCTAGCGACTACTGCTAAAATATACTTGAAATGTAAGGTAACTTGAAGACTATGCAAAATGTGGGTTTATAATTTAATTCACATTTATGTTTCAGTCAACTTACCATTTTTTTTCTCTTGTCGAATGATATTATGACATTCTGCATGTAAGAACTGTAAGTGGTCTGCTACCATTCGTTGCTGACATTCATGAATCACTTTAGTATATGAACTTGGGTTCAAGTATTTTCGACATCGAATCTCTTCATCTTTTAATCTACCTAGAACCTTTAGAAATATATTCTTACAGTCATCAACTACTATGAGCAAACACTATAATATCAGTAAGTAACTTAGGTAGCCTAATTTTCACGGCTCAGTTAAACACGGCAGGCAACAAATAAGGGTTATATAACCAATTTAAATCCACATTCCATAAGTCATTTCAAATTTTTAGTTAAGCTATTAGCTATCACCGACATTTCACCAGTCTTATGAACAAGAACTAAAGTTACGTGGTTTGCATTTGGTCTTCATTTACTGACCCTAGTCATCCCATTTTATAGACAACCTAACATGCAACAGGAAAAGAGGGTAAAGATTATCAAAAACCAAAACAGGTGGTCACTTTATGAATATTTATTAATCTAAAAAATAATTTACATTTATAGGATCAAGTAGATTAATCTAATTATTTTTTGTTAGCTCTTCTTATAACATGTAAATGGTGTGTACATGAGAGTTAACTATCACAATAAGGATTCCATTAAAATTTTTGAAAGTCGTCAACTATAATTGTGTATATATAGATAGATAGATAGATAGATAGATAGATAGATAGATAGATAGATATGGTCATGGGACGTGGAGTATAGTGTGGGAGTGGAGTCAAGGGATTTGTAATAGATATGTATGATATTGGGGGGAAATGGGGCAGCGGATTGGGGGAGGGGGGTTGTCACTTCGAGGGGTAAAAAGTATAACTATTGCACTGTGTTGTACAGCTGAAACTAATTCTAAAAAATGTGTATTTCATAATAAAAAATAATTTAAGGAAAAAAAATTTATTTGAAAGTCAAAATATATGTAGTCATAGTTAAGTATGTCGATCAAGAACTTTATTAAAGCTCATTCTATATAAAAAGCACTGAGATACAAAGAATACGCTGGTTAACATAAACATAACTAATCAAGATAATAGCCAGAGAATCTGGCTAATTTCTACCTCAAAACAAACTACATTCGCAGTGAAAATCATGCCAGCATAGCATATACACATACGGATGTTTAGGCTTTGAAAATATTCTGTAACACAAAGCTATGTAACTCAAATTTCTGAACTTAGCTGGTCCCAGGGAACTATGTGCATTTAAGCCTTTGGGAAGTGTGCTGAGTTTGCTTGGACATTAAGAAGGTGATGCTGGGAGGGAAGATGATGTTGGGAGGGAGATAACATCTCTCAGATATTTTTCATGAAAATGAGGCTCAAGACTGAGGAGAGACACAGACCTATTTTTCCCACTGTACTACCTCGTGGAGTCAGGAGTTCAAAGCAAAGTCACAGAAACCAAAGGTGGGCAAGAAGGGGTCTATAGTTCTTAAAAGGATTAGTCATTTATAGCAGACAGTGACTTTACTCTGTTTATGGATTAACTGAATGCAGTGGGAAGGGTGAGAGCCTGAGGGAAGTGAGGAAGGATGAGAAAAGGAAAAAAATACAACAGGTAACTGGGTGGGGGGTGAGGCTGGAGCCTGGGGCACATATCAAGAGAAGGTAGATGAAGGTGGAGTATCTCAATGCAGGCCTTCAAATAGCTATAAAACCACTGTAGCTAGGGAAAAAAGTCAAAATTAAAGGAAAGATACAGAAAGGGAAGTAGGAAGGCTACATTAATTACCCTGTTAATTAAATGAACTACCCTGATAAATCTTATTTTCCAAACGTAATTTCCAGTGGCCCTCCTTTTAACAGTTTGAGATGTAATTTACATATATGACTCACCCACTTAAAGCGTGCAATTCAATGGTTTTTGGTACTTTACATTATTGTTTTTAAAATTGTGATACTATATATAACATAAAATTTGCCATTTTAACTATTATTAAATGTATAATTCAGTGGCATTATATTCACAACTATTTGCAACACTTTTCCATCACACCAAACAAAAACTCTGTAACCATTAAGCAGTAGCTCCCCATTCTCCCTCCCAATAACCTCTAATCTACTTTCCGTCTCTAAATTTGCCTATTCTAGATATTTCATATAAGTGGAACTATGGAATATTTTTGCCAAGTGCTTCTTTTTGAGAGCCAGATATAAGGAGTATACGTATCACTGATCACGGTGAGCACTTTTCAGGATTGAATCTAGAACCTTTAACATGAGTCTCAGATGCAAAAAGGGCTAAGAGCTAAGTACCACTGACTAAAGTGCAACCTGCACTTAACAAATGGAGAAAAATGTCCTAATGACTTACTTAAGGTTCCAGAGCTAATTAGTGTCAACAGCAGGAAGAGAATTAAACAGCTCAGACTTCTAGGCCTGGGCTTTACGAAATATACATTATATTTTATGTTTCTTGGCTAAACAAATCATCCTGTAATAAAATGCTTGAAATCTAGTACTGCAGATTAAAAAACCTCATTAAAATTTCTAATATATCTTGTAAAACTGAATTTATAACATGACTATTCTTTGAAAAAATATACATGGTATTTTAAATATGATAATCAATATGTGCTGGTTTAATAATTAAAATTTCTTGTGGAGAAATTAAAATTTTCCTCAGCCTTCCAAAAACTTAACAGACCAAAAGAGTGACCTATTCAAGTATCTAGAGTTATTATATTTTTCCTTACATTTTCTTCCATTTTAAAGAAGACAAGAATCCAAAACCCTAGCTTCTACACTTATCGTATTCCCTAAACATATCCACTAAGCATAAAATACAGTTTATTATTTTGCCAAGAATGTGAATCTATATTAGTTTTAAATGCAAGCCAGTCAAGTTATCAGGATTTACCAAAAAACATCAGCCATGATGAAAACTGAAATAGCACTTTTTTTCATGGAAAATGCTATAGGTAAGAACAATGATTTATCAATGTGTTGTACATTAACTATAACTCAGAGTAATGATCCAACAAACTTTTCCACTAAAAATATATTAACTAAGAAAACTAATGTTAAATAAAACCATGTTTGATATATAATAGATGTACTTAACATGTTTTCTTTCTTACCTTTTCCATGTACTGTGAGCAGTTTGATTCTTGTAATAAATTTGAAGCTTCTTGTTTGTAATACTCTCCTGTTTCAGTCAGAAAGGGAGACTCAAAGATTTCCTGATAAAACTAAATAAATCAATTAAAATCATATTGAAAAAATTAAAACAAGTAATTTAAGAAATTAAAGGTCTGATTATTCATGTTTTTAAAGGAGGCTTTTTACCTTTAAGGGGAATTTTTTCTTATACTGTTCAACATGAACAAAGGAGTTAATAACCCCATGGATTACTTTCTGGTTTGGGTCTTCTCCACCACGATCACTAAAACAAGGTACAACACAAATTATTCTTGAGAACACAAACCATTTATGGAGATATACCAAAATATGCCAAAATACAACTGTTTATTCTATTGGTCTAATCAAATTATAAAGCATTTTAAAGGCAATGCATGCATGATGCTTAAAAATAACTTTTTCATATCATAGCTGAATTAGTATTTGATATTTAATGTACACATTAGTTGTCACTTCAATAAATAAAAAAGAAGCCTTGATTGTAAAATTAAACATACTCTGTTGATACTAAGATGATACTTTAATTTTAGAGCAGATATGAGCCCATCAATTCAAGACATTAATACTGGTGGTTAAGTATATTTTAATTTCACATGCCACAAACTCTATTATTAGAGGATTTGGTCTGAGAATTCAGTCTTTGAATCATGACAAGCATGCCTACAGTAATCTGACGGTATGCGTTCCTCAGAGGTACACTCTATATAACTGTGGTAACTCACTGAAATGAATAATAGCGGTGTTTTTTCTCTAAGAGATCTGCTAGAGCTGCTGAGATGCTTTTCATTCAAGCACAAAGGTATTTCTCTATTTAGTTCAGTGAGATATATTTTAGTATTTCTATATTCCTTTACAGTTGCAAAGGGATCTAAAATCATCTCAATTACTGATCTGACAGTTGATAAGTTCCTATTTAGTCAAGGCACTATTGTGATACAAATCTTAACCATGACTTTAAAAATGTAGGCGAATATTAGCCTTTCTAATTACAGAAACAGGAAAGTGAAATAGAAAAAATATTTGCCTAAATATTGGTCACAGTAAAACAGTCTGGCCCTAAGCTGGGAGTTTCAGACTCCAGCACTAATGCTCAGTTCAAACCATTATATAGCCAAAGGTTTATCTTTCAACTGGCAATTTTCCACCTCACTTTAAAATGGTTTTTTGAGTTAATAATTATTTTACAAAGAGAGCAACAGAAAATATATTACCATCATTCCCTAGTGAAAGCTTTTTGTTCATAATAGGATATAAAGATTTTTAACATTTAAGAAAAGTGTTGAGGCAATTCCCTTACATATATGAGTGACCCTCCCTGCCTCTGCGTCCCTCTAATTCTCTTTCATTCTTCCTTTAATTATCTGGATATTCAGGGAAAAGTTTTCTGTACGTGAATTAATATGGCTACAGTAATTCTGTCAGTCACAGAATCATAGATACAAAGTTCATGTTTTGATATTACTAATAAGAACAGTGAGTTCATATAAGGTCACACAGTGAGCTCATTTCTTCTGCTCACTTCGTTAGTTGCCTCTTAAGCCCAAATTAAATCTGGTGAAATAATGACCTAACCCATCTTATCTAGTTGGAACACATCATTTTTTCCTTTCAACTTTGCCTAGGACCAAATGAAAATCAGTCAAGAATGAGAAATCTGAATATGTGGAAAATCAGGTTACCTAAAATTTTTTTCATGACCAAATCCTATTGTCCCTGTTCAGCACCAGGAAAAGTTCCACTCCTGCTATTCTCAGCACTCTTGACATTTGATTCTGTTCCCAAAAGGCCCAGATAAGCTGGATTCAGGTAAGGTGCTGCCTAGAAAAAACATTGATATTCCTAGTGCTTAATAACTAAGTTGTCCTCCCTATAAGAATAACATCTGAACTCAGAAACTCTTAAGCATAATTATTCAATCTTTAAAATCATCATATATTTTTATAACTGCACAAAAAGTACTATACAAAATCGTTATAAATATATTGCATTGCTATTAGGCTAACAGATAATGAAAATAAACTGTGAAATGATAGAAAGTTAGTAATATACAAAAGCACTGACTAAACTGGTCATCTGAATAAACTCTGGTCTCATCTAAGAACAGTGGTCCCAAGAGATGAGCGTTGAGAAAAGAATATGAACAATTTTTAGAAATATGACTTATTATTTACCTTAATAGGACCATGTAGAAAATGCCTACAACAATCATAATGAAATTCCCAAGAGAATAAAACAACTCATCAGGGGTAATGGAGACTAATAGGAAAGTTTAGCCCTTAAGACCAGGATTTTGGAGTCAGACTGCCCAAGTTTGCGTTCTGGCTGCCTTAATATATACATGAGGTATGGTCAAACAATACAGTGAATGTTTAAATAAAAAAAAAATTATTACAGTAAAAGACACATTGCCATTAATCCCTCTCAAAATACTCCTCCTCGCTTTGAACACACTTATACCATCATTCTTGCCACTTTCTGAAGTCCTCTTTCGTGAGTGTCTTTAGTTGTGTTGTCGTGGCTCCCTCGATGTCCTGAATCGATTCAAAACGTTTATCTTTCATGGTCATTTTGACTTTGGGGAAGAACCAGAAGTCGCATGGTGCCAGATCTGGTGAATAAGGTGGATGAGGGCACACCATAATGTTTTTACTTGACAGAAATTGCAGTACCAAAAATAATGCATGACACGGAGCCTTGTCATGATGGAGAATGATTTACAGCACACTTTAAAACACACCTTTTCTCAACCATAGCTCACACCCGACTGACTGCACCGAACAAGCTGAAACTTGTCACACACTGTTGCTAAGATTCGGCGCATCACTTCCCATATTGAAGATCCCTGCCTTTCTGTTGGATGGCGCTCAGCAGCAGCATTCACCGTATTTTGTGATCACAACGGAAGGCTCCGTGTCATGCATCACTTCTGGTAAGGCAATTTCTGTCAAATCAAAACATTACGGTGTGTCCTCATCCACCTTATTCACTGGATCTGGCACCGTGCGACATCTGGTTCTTCTCCAAAGTCAAAATGACTATGAAAGGCAAACGTTTTGAATCTACTCAGGACATCGAGGCAGCCATGACAGTGCAACTAAAGCCACTCATGAAAGAGGACTTCCAGAACTGCTTCAGAAAGTGGCAAGAATGACGGGATAAGTGTGTTCAAAATGAGGGGTAGTATTTTGAGGGGGATTAATGGCAATATGTTTTTTGCTGTAACAAATATTTTTTATTTAAACATTCACTATATTTTTTTATTACACCCCATATACACACAGACACACAGGGGGTGCCGAAAACATGTATACACATTTTAAGAAAGGAAAAAACCATTAAAATTGTAATAATATATATACCGATAACAAAAGATGAATACAACTCACGTTTGACTTCTGCAATTACAAGAGGTGCTCAAAGTGGTTATTATCAGCGTAATTTTAATACAGTTTTTTCCTTTCTTAAAATATGTATACATTTTTTTGGCACCCTCTGTGTGTCTGTGTGTATACATACACGCAATACACACACACACACACACACTATATTCATGGGATGTAAAGTACAGCATAGGAAATATAGTCAATGGTATTGTAACAGTTATATATGATGTCAGAGGGGTAGGAGATTGTGGGAGGTTATCACTTTGTGAGGGGTGTAAATGTCTACGTAGCTTTGTATACCTGAAACTAATATGAATAAATAAATAAAACAAGGCTGAACCATACCAAATAGTATACAGCAGTTTCAAAAGAATGAGGTACATCTCTATGTACCAATCCAGAAAAATTACCGATATTTAATTGAATAAAAAAAGAAGTTAATAAGTATAAATATCATTTATGAGTATCAGATAACCACCTATGTGGCAGAAGCAAGCATTTTTGCTACAGGACAAGTGCTTAAGAATCCCAGGGCTCAACAAATGTAAACAGAAGCTGGAACACAGTTTTAAAGTAGCAGTAACTAATAACTGTTGAATATCTAAGTGCAAACAATGCACTAAGTACTAAATGTATTTAAGAACTAGGAAAGACATGTCTGTTCCTTTAGCCACTATTGGCCATAATGAAAAAGACCTGTCAGACTACATTAGATAATTTTAGCACTAAGGGAGGCCCATCTGAGCCGGAATAAAACCATGTCTATCTATCAGGGATTGCTGGCATGCCATTAGTCTCTCCTCTGAATCTTTTCACTGTATATAAACTTTTCTCCACTTCCTCTCATCTTTTTCAATCTACTTTTCCTAGAGTTGTAGCCAACTTACCAGTCTCTCGTCATAATTATTTCTACATAACATTAAGCTTCATCATTACCCTATTAATGGTATTTGCGTTTTTATTTAAATCTAAGTAGACCTCACATAAAATCAAATATTGGAAAATAGAAATTTAGAGCTGAAAGGGGCCTCCAAACATGAGCTGACCCATCTTCCCCTATTTTACAGCTAAGGAATCCAATAAAATAATTGACTCAGGCAACCAAATATGTTAATAAGAGAAGGAGAGCCCAGCCCCCTGATTTATAATCTATCTGTTATTCATACAAATGATTCAAAGACGGTTGCCTAAAATTTAAGAGGAGGTGGGGGTTAGGAATCAAGACCTGAGGATTCAAGAAAGAATAAAAAATGCCATGAAGGCTGAGAATAATTTTTCTGAACATTATGAATACTGTGTCAAGAGTCTGCAATCAGCCTCGGGAAAGTAAAATAGCATAACCCCCAAGGGAAATAAAAAAAAAACTTGCTCCTACCAAAAAAACCTAATAAATATATTGCAGATTTGAAGAAAAGTAGACATAATTGCATCTATTAGCAACTGTCAAAATGTGGAGTTGAAACACTTTACATAAGAACCTGTTTTTAACACTCTCTTTTAGTAACCTGATTTACTATAGGGACAAAATTCTTTTGGTATCAAGTGAAAAACAGCTGGCAGCCATATCACAGAAGTGTGTAAAGATATTCCAAGGAACAAATTACTCCACTCCAGTATTTGAAAAACTTGTAAATTTCAATCAATTTTAACTTCATTTTGCTTCTAACTCCTAATTTCTCTTAAAATTAAATTTTATTACTTGGAGTAGGAACTATGGGTAGAGTTATTCAACTACTGCTTCTCAATGTTATTCTTAAATGTTTGTCAAAATTATAAATAGAGCTCTAACACAGCCCTACAATGTGCTAATTATTAATTTATTTCCTATCACTCAGATTACCACATATAACACATTTTTTTATAAAATATCAGGAATTCTATTCACTGTAAAAGAAAGGTACAGTCTCACCTTAGAAACCCTGTCTCAACCTCCACACTGTATAATCATACCTTAATGCTGTATATGAATATGTCATATTACAGCAAAAAGAATACCTTGGTTAAAGATTTTAAAGTCTTTCCCTCTCCAAGTACTCTGCACCTATTTCAGCCCAATCAAAAAACACTCTTGTGGCCGGCCGGCACGATGGTTAAGAACTGGCTTGGGACGCCAGAGGGCCCCGGTTCGGATCCCACATATGAGGGCCAGTGACACTGCCCTCCACAGCTAAGATGCTGAACAACAGCTCAACCTAGAGCTGGGCTGCCATGAGTCGCCGGCGATGGCGTAGGCTGCAGCCCCTGTGGCAGTGGGTTGCCATGGGCTACCGTGTGTAGCCAGCAGCCAGCGTGAGCGGCCAGCAGCCAGCGTGAGCAGCCATCCAGAAGCCAGTGACTGATGTGCCCCGCCTGGGAAGAGCACAATGATGGTGCCAACTTGGGCCAGTGAAGCGACGTCCTCCACAAGTAGACTGAAGAACAAAACGACAGCAACTTGTCTGTTCCCCTTCCCCCAATTCCCCAATAAAAAAAAGGGGGGGAAATAATGAAAGAGAAAAGAAGGATACAATAGGAAAAATCAACTAAGACCAAAGTTGGTTCTTAGAAAAATCCAATGAAATATACAACTCTCTCTTAAAAAAAAAAGTGATCAAGAAAAGAAAAAGGCAAATAAGCAATATTAAGAATGAAGACACTGCTGGGTCCAAGATGGCGGATTAGGGGGAAAAAAAAATGAAGACATTATTCCACATGGGGATTGAAAAGAAAACAATACATTAACTAAATAATCAATGCTAACAGCACAAGTAAAAAGTCATGCTGATATCCTTTAAGTCCTTGATATTATATGATGAGAAGAGCACATCACCTCATGGCATTCGTCCCAAAAATCCATTATCTCGGTCCAATCACAAGAAAACATCAGACAAACCAAAATTGAGAGACATTCTACAAAATACCTGCGGCTCCTCTTTTTAGAAAGTGTCAAGGTCATGAAAGGCAAGGAAAGACTAAAAAATTCTCACACAGTGGAGGAGACAAGAGAGACAAGACAGCTAAATGGAATGTTGAGACTTGGATTGGGTCCTGGGAAAGAATGAGGATATCAGTGAAAATGGGAAATGCAAATAAAGTCTGTAGTTTAGTTAACGGTATTGTACCAATGTTCACAAACAACCCAAACATCCCATAGGTTGTAAGATGGAGATGACAGAGACGCAGAGTAACAGGTATGCAGGAACTCTCTGTACTAGCTTTGCAACTCTTCTGTAAATCTAAAATTACCTCAAATAAAAAGTTTTTTGAAGAGAATACTGACAGCAGTGGCTTTCCAACAATTTTGAAAAGATAATTCACAACTGACTTAAGAAGAATAAGTACAAGTTTGACTAGTTTTAAAACTATTGAAAAAATTATTTTTCACCAATGTTAAAAATCTTATTTTAAAAAATCTTCTTACACAGAAACCCTAGATCCAGATGGTTTTGCAGAGAGTTTTAGTAAACACTCAAAAATTGATCATCCAAATTTCAAACAAGCTCTTTTATTCAAAAGGAAAAGAGGAAATTCCCCTAATTCATCTTACAAAGATGAATTGTGAGAAACATAACAGACCCACTTCATTTATGAATATAGATGCAAAATTATAAATAAAATGCTAGCAAATCAAATGCAACAATGTGATGAAATTATAATAGTCAAAAACCCACCTGGGTTAACAGACTGATACAAAAAACCATATAATCACTCAATAGAAATATAAAAGTCATTTTATAAAAGTCAACACCAATTCCAACTAATTTCATCATTCTGATAAAGAGCATCTAGTTAAAAAACTAGAGAAATCATCACCTTAAATGGGGGGAATGTAACCTTTAAAATCAGGAACGAGACAAAGATGCTCATTATCCATCTCCTCTTCAACATTGTTTTGGGGGTTCCAGCCAATGATGTGTGCATGCAGACGCACACACACACCCACACACACAGGAAAGGAGAAAACAAACCTGTAATTTTTTACAAATTATGATATCTTACATAGAAAACACAAAAAATGTGCAAATTATTAGAAATCATAGAATTTAACAAGGTGGCTGAATATAAGATTTATATATGAGTCAGTTGTATTTCTATATACTAGCAGAAAATAAACAGAATAGGTAATCACATAGAACAAACTTTTTGTAATAATATCAAAGAATACCAATATCTCAAAATAAATCTAACAAAAAGCCTGCAGGCCCTTTACAGATCAAGTTATAAAAATGTATTAGGAGATATTAAAGAAGGAATAATAGAATTACTATGTTCATGGATAGGAAGACTTAATACAGTGAAGATGTAAATTCTCTCCAAACTAACTTAGAGATTCAATTCCATTTCACATCCCGTGACTATATGTATATATTATTATAGTTGACAATACACCTGAAACTAAAAAAATAAAAAAAAAATAAAAATAAAAATAAAATAGATTCAATTCCATTTCAATGCCACAGGAAAAAAATTTTGAAGGTAAATTATAATCACCTCTAAAAAAGGGGATTATAACATTTATATGAAAAAAGGGCAAAAGAACAGCAAGAACACCTCTGGCTTATGGAGGGCAAACCTGTTTTACCTGATATCAAGACTTATTAAACTATAATAACAAACACTGTGAAGTACTGGCACAATGGCACAATGATAGATAACAAATAAAACAGAAGAGAGCTGTGATATGGAGCCACACTTGTAGAAAACTTTGGTGTCTGTCTGATGTCAGAACAGCGGGGAAAGTATGAAGAGTTAAAAATATGGAGCTATGAGGCTGGCCGAGTGGCGCGTTGGTTAAGAGCTGGCTTGGAATGCCAAAGGGCCCCGGTTCGGATCTCACATATGAGGGCCAGTGACATTGCCCTCCACAGCTAAGATGCTGAACAATAGCTCAACCTGGAGCTGGGCTTCTGTGAGTCGCCGGCGACAGCGTAGGCTGCAGCCCCTGTGGCAGTAGGTTGCCATGGGCTACCGTATGTACCAGAAGCCAGCGTGAGCAGCCAGCAGCCGCAGTGAGCAGCTGTCCAGAAGCCGGCGACTGATCTGCCACGCCTGGGAAGAACGCAATGATGGTGCCAACTTGGGCCAGTGAAGCAACGTCCTC
>NW_017731533.1:868539-933580 GCF_001890085.2 Hipposideros armiger | reverse complement strand
AAAAAAAAAAAATGGAGCTATGAAGTTACAAATATTTTTTCCATTTGTCACTTAATTCTTCCTGCTGTTTATAATGTTCACATGCAAACAGAACAAGAATGCTTAAGTCATGAGTGTCCTGCTGTTGAGTTATAATTTCAAAATGAATGAAAACTTCCAAGTATTTTTGTGTGGGGACATTCCACAGCTCCATCATCTTCCTAAAGGAATATAAAGATTCCCCCCAAAGGATGAAAATCACTGTACTTAAATAAACAAATTATTAAAGTACAACCAAACTATTATCAGTAGTTACTTATGAGGAGAGGAAAGGAAGTCTTAGGTAAAAGGAAAAAAAGAAAACAGGGATACTCACATTTTATGTGCTGTTTAAACTTTTAAAAAAATATTTTTTAATTGTAAAATAATTACAAACTCACAGAAAGTTTCAAAAATAATATAGAGCAGTCCTGTGTACCCTGCACCTCGTTTTCTCCAATGGTAACATCTTACACAACTATGAACGATATCAAAATGAGGAAATCAACATTGCTACAATCTACAGACCTTATGCAGATTTCACCAGTTTTTATACAGTCATTTGTGTACGTGTGGGTAGTTCTATGCAATTTTATCAAATATCTAGATTCATGTCACCACCACCATATTCAAGATATAAAACTATTTTATCACCATAAAAAAAACTCCCTCATGCTACCATTTTATTGTCTCACACCAACCACTAATCTGTTCTATCTTTTAAGAAGAATATATTTTCAAGTGTTCTGAATAAAGACATCCAAAGGGAAAAAAAGGAAACACTCCAATAAAAGTTTAATAGAATAAGTGAAGAGAATATTATTTAGCATAGAACAGCATTTCTAGACAAGATACATAAGTATTATATGGGGAGCTTTGTTAAAACAGAGCTTCCTGCTCTCCCTGGAGTATGATTCAGTCAATATAGGTGGGAATCCAGATATCTAGGCTTTGAAAAAGCCACCCAAATGTATGTACATATGTATGTGTGTGTAATAGTATATGTAATACATGTATGTATGTATACAGGTATAAATATATGTACACGTAATATACCAGGGGTGCCAAAAAAAGGTATACACATGACTTGTATTCATCTTTTGTTATCAGTATATATTAAGTATAACAATTTTGATACAGGTTTTTTCTTTCTTAAAATGTGTATACATGTTTTTGGCACCCTCTGTATATCTGAACAATACAATCTTAAATGCACAGAAAACTGCTATTAGAAAACACTTTAAATCCTTAATAGTGAATTCCTTTGAATAACAGAACTGAAGGTACTGGAGGAAAAGTAAAAGGCCTTTTACTTTTTCTCTTTTTAAACTTCTATATATTTTTAATTTTCTACAATCAGTATATATTACTTTTATAATTATTTTTTTGTAGAAAGATAACACTTTTAAACATTCCCTGTGTAAATTTGATTTTCAGTGGCCAGATCTGAGAAACCACAAGTACACAGCAATGTTCTTTAGACACTTGTAGAGAATATGAAGGAGTCCAGGTATGAATATAGGGAAAGGAAATTCTGGATAAGTTGACAGGAAATCAAATTCGCAATACCCTCTCCTAGATCTGAAAAGATTTTATTTTGTAAGTCTGGTTGGAGCTCTTTCCACAAATAAGTTGTAGGTACAACAATAAAATATTTCTTTGTTAGTAGCAAGCATGAGATACAACTTGAGCAACTATTTTTAAGAATACCTACTATATGGGTTAGAACACAGACTTACGGACCAAAATGACCTAAGTTCTAACTCTCATTCTGCCATGTACTAGATATGACACAGGAATAAAATAATTACGCTCTCAAGCCTCCTTTCCTATTTGTAAAATGAGCCTATGAGAATATTCATCATCATATGCTGTTATAAGGATCAGACAGATTACAAACAGGGAGTATCTATCTACCAGTCACTCCTCCATGTAATGGAAGTTATGATATCTGACCTTATAAGCTCCAATGACAATGGGTAAATATAATAGATGTTAAAGCAATGCAGTGGAAAGACCCAAACTGGAAGTTTAAAGGAATGGAGTCTCTTTCCTTAGCTATATCAAGTTCAATAAATCATTTCTCCTTATTGAAGTTCAATTTACTTACTTAAAAATAAAAGTTGCCATGCCTCCTTAAGATCAAAGAAAGAAATGTGTGAAAACACTAGAATACTCAAAGCATCATAAAACTAACATGTATTCATCATTAAGTATTGGAGCTAGGAGTGAAAGAAATGTTCTGTGGACTGAACAGATAGGCATAATGAATTTAGAGTTAGAAAAACCTAGATTTATGGGCCGGTCGATTGGTGCATGGTTAGGAGTTGGCTTGGGACATCAGCTCTGAGCAGCAGGGCCCTGGTTCGGATCTCACATGCGGGCCACTGACGCTGTGCCCTCTAAGCTAAGATGGTGAATAACAGCTCGACCTGGAGCTGGGCTGCCGTGAGTCGCCGGCGACGGCGTAGGCTGCAATGGGGCTGGCCTGCAGCTGGCGTGTGCTTTCGTGAGCTGCCATCCAATGGCTGGCGAGCGACTGCCTCACCCAGGAAGAGCGCAATGATAATACCAACATGGGCCAGTGAAGCAACGTTCCTCCACAAACAGACTGCAGAACAAAAAGGACAGCAACTTGTCTGTTCCCCTTCCCCCAATTCCCCAACACTGTTCCCCTCCCTCAAGTCCCCAATTAAAAAATCTAAAAAACAAAACAAAACAAAACCCAGGTTTAAATGCTCGGAATTAAGAAGATGGGGGCTGGAACAAAATCAGCCTTGTTAGAGCACCACCACCGACTTCTCTATTTCTAAAATGTTAAGTAGTACCACTTCTGGGGTTGTGAGGATTAAATTAAATAATGCATGTAAAGCTCTTAGAATGCTGTTGGCACATAGTTCCCATATTTAATGATTATTATTAAGCCTTAGTTTCTTTAGCTGTAACATGTGGGACAATGCCTATCTAACAGAGTAGACATGAAAAATAAAATATTAGTAAAGCATGTCAAACAATGCTTTAATGGAAGTTGATTATAACAACAAAAGTAAGACAAACTGGCCAGAGACCATATCTCTATGTTTTTTCCAGAATTAATGTATTGTGGTTCTATTATTTTTACACAGATTTTAATTTTTCATCAAATTCATTTTTAACAAGATAACAATCACACTTAAGAAAAATTTACTAGATTGGGACACAATTATATTAAAAGAGGCATTTCATAAAAGTACATTTAGAAAATTATAACAATATTTTCATTATACTTTTAATGTAAAATAGCTGAATTCCAAGTCAAGAAAAAACTTAGTATTTCTTAGCAAAAAATATTATATTAGGACCTACAAATCTTTTGGGGAGTGTTCTTTTAGTTAATCATAGTTTAGCAGAGAAAAGAGAAAGGAAAAAGTTTTCCCACCCCGTTGCTTCACTATTGCCTTTTCTCTCCATCTTGCTGTCTTTGGAAAGAGTGGAATCACTAAAAAGGTAACACTAAACCAAGTTACTAATTGCTACCATTTATTTCTATTTGGTGTTAACATTAAGTTTTAAAATATTCTCTTATCCTCTTTTGTGGCTTTTTTTTTCAACCCGTTATTTCCTACTAGGATCCTCATAGTAAGAACAATGCTTTGCCTTTTTCCCTCATGTGAAAAAATCCGAAGGGCCGGCCCAATGGCCCAGTTGGTTAAGAGCTCACTCAAGAGTGTGAGCTCTGAGCAACAGGGTCACCGGTTCGAATCACGGCCCAAGCTGAGCTGCTGCTGAGCTGCCAACAGGTGGCAGGATGGCTCAGCTAAAAACAAAAACAAAAACAAAAACAAAAAAATCCGTATTTGGGTCTTTTTTAAAGAAAGTAAATTTAGGTGGAATGGCCATTATCACAACACAATTCACTGGTCTAGGTAATTCCTGTAACATCAGTTCCTGCGGCCTGAAGTTTAATGTACACACATCTGTGTGACTGACTTTTAGTGCTTTTGATTCTCCAAAGCTGATTTAGTGCTTTTGATTCTCTAAAGATTAGTAAGAATCTTTCAGGCCAGAGCTGACCCAAAAATATTCTATTCTAGACGACACAGGAAAATGTGCTTTGTCCCAAACTCTATTCATACAGCAGTTAGGTAAAGAAGTCAACCACTCTGGGCCATGAGTAGAGAGGGAAGCCATTTTCCCATAAATTTACCTAACAATAATGGGCAAGTTGTTGATTTAACACTGGGGCTAAGAGGAAGCCAACTAACTGGAATAATCTGCTTTGTAAAGGTTATCCTCATCAGGTTTAAACTGAAAGAATGTGCTCAAACAACTCAGCAATGCCTGGAAGGTGTAAAACAAGTCTCTTCCTTCAGGGACTTACTTATTTATTAAGCGAGTTTAAGCTAAAAGACTAAAGACCTGCCCCCAAAAATTATGAAACAAATTTCAAATATTGACATTAAGATGGAAAATGAGGTTCATTACAGTAAAATGAGGCCTATGTCCAGTCAACTACCAAGCAACTGAACACTATTTTAAATCATATTAAACAGCAAATTAGAATTGACTCAAGAAGATAAATGTCAAAACTTACTTTTTGATTTCTCGGAGCAGCATTCGGATAAGGATGGTCTGAAGTGGTTCAACCATCAATTTCCTCCACATATCTAATGCTAGCTGCCAGGAAAAATAAAAATCATCAAGGCTGAATTACTTAGTATTTGTTTTAACATTTAAGGTTTTTAGAAAATACCCATCAAAGGGAGTATTTATAACTAATATTTTATAATTCAAATGAAAATTGAATACACATAAGAAAAATTAATTTCTAATTTAAGATGACAATGACCATCATATCAGACATGTACAAAAACAGAATTAAGATTTTCTGATTAGTTGAAAAATCTTACAGAAGTAATTTATTTTTATAAAACGTTATTTGATTATTAAATGTCCAGTATTATGGAGGGGCTATAAATGCCAAGATTGGAACAGAAACAAAGGAGTTATGTTAAATAAAATAACATGATTTGGCTATTAGCTGATATTTTAAACTATGAAGGCTTTCATACAAACATAAAAGGGTAGGTAAGTCAATTTAAAGAATAATGAAATAAAATACCCTGTATTCACCACCCAGTTTATGAAATAGAACTTCACCATTACGCTTGCCCCAAATGTTGTCCTTCTTTCCCCTCAGAGGTTTTTGCTATTCTGAATTTTATGTTAAATCATTCACTTTCTTATAATTCTACCAAATGTCTAAGTATCCACATATATTTTTGAAGTTGACCATTTCTGACCTTGATAACAATCACATTGTATACTCTTGTATGTATGATTTTTAAAATTTTAACTGTTACTGAAATCCATCCATTTAAAAGATGTAGCTATTGTTCATTCATTGACATTGCTACGTAGTTTCCTGTTGTACGATATACAGTACACCATGATTTATTTTCCCTTTCTATGGCTGATGACATGGGTTTCTGATTCCAGGGTGCTACTGAGAAAAATGCTGCTAATTCTTGTATATATCTTCTGATGAACATTTTAAAGTCTACTGAAAGACAATGAAAAATTTATTTCATTCTAATTTAAATTTCTACTAATTCTACATCTTAGCTATTTATTTCCTTCATTAACATTCATCACAATTTAACATTACTTATTTAGCATCTGCATTCCCATGAGGACAGGGACCTTGTGTCTGTTCATGTCTGTCCACCATTAATATCCACAATGTCAGGCTACTCAATAAATACGTATTACATGAATAAACATTACATTAGAGTATTTCTTTCACAATCAGTATAGGCATTATATAATTTCCCACATTTAAATTTGCACTGTACTTCAACAATTTGAGTGAATTACTTGAACTGCACACTTCATTGTTTAACTCTGAATTTAATTACCTTTTAAAGCTAAAATAAATTTGTTATATCTATAAATTTGTATTTACTCTCTTTTAAGTCTATGTCCTCTGCACTTTTTAACAAGATCCTCAACATTTTCTTTAGAAATTTTATTGGGGAACAGTGTGTTTTTCCAGGACCCATCAGCCCCAAGTCAAGTAGTTGCTTCAATCTACTTGTGGAGGACACAGCTCAGTGGCCCATGCGGGGATCAAACCAGCAACCTTGGTGTTACGAGCCTGTGCTCTAACCACCTGAGCTAACCAGCCGCCCCTCAACATTTTCTAAATACTTTTTTATGAGCTTTGTCACGTGGCAGAAATATTGACCTTCTATCATTCATTCATCTATCATTAATTTAATTGTTAAAATAATACTCAACATGGGGCCGGCCAAGTGCCACATTGGTTAAGAGCTGGCTTGGAACGCCAGAGGGCCCCGGTTCGGATCCCACATATGAGGGTCAGTGACACTGCCCTCTACAGCTAAGATGCTGAACAGCAGCTCAACCTGGAGCTGGGCTGCTGTGAGTCACCAGCGATGGCAGGTGGGTTGCCATGGGCTACCATGTGTAGCCAGCAGCCAGCGTGAGTGGCCAGCAAGCTGCTGTGAGCGGCCGTCCAGAAGCCGGCGACTGATCTGCCTTGCCCGGGAAGAGCGCAATGATGGTGCCAACTTGGGCCAGTGAAGCAACGTCCTCCACAACTAGACTGAAGAACAAAAGGACAGCAACTTGTCTGTTCCCCTTCCTCCAATTCCCCAATAAAAATATTTAAAAAAATAAAAAATAAAAAATAATACTCAACATGAATTTCTGGTCAAGATGGTGAAGGTAAGCACTGTGCTCACCTCCTCCCACAGCCACATCAAAAGTACAACTAAACTACAGAACAAACACCATTGAGGATCACCTGAAGTCTAGCTGGACAGAAATCCTACAACTTAGAATATACAGAAGCCACTTCAAGACAGGCAGGAGGGGCCGAGACATAAAAAAGGCAGGTCTCACACCTGCATGAGGCGGTTAGAAGACTGGAAGGGATACCTTGTAAGCAGAGGTCCCTCCTGAGGAGCAAAGAGCCCCAGCCCCACAGCAGGCTCCCCAGCCCAGGGTTCCAGCGCCAGGGAGAAGGCCCTATAGCTTCTGGCTGTGAAAACCAGCAGGAATTGTGGCTGAGTGAGACTGAGGGCTGCTGGAATCCCAAGCATTCCTCTTACAAAGCCCACGCACAGACTTACTCACTGGTGGACTCACTCATTCTGAGCTCCAGTTCAGAGACAACAGCTAGAAAGGTACCAGAGACATACGCGGAGGAACTGAATTGTCTGGCTTCAGGCTTCAGGCTGGAGGGGCAGCTTTCTCCCAGAGAGAAGTGCTGGCAGAAACCACAGTTTCTTTGTTGAGCGCTCCCCCTTCCCAACATGCAGACTTAGGCGGCCACCATATATGATCGATTTAGAAGATAAGTAGCAGAAAAAGCCCAATCAGAAGAGCAAATATAAAAAATAAAAATAAATGAGGATAGTTTAAGGGACCTCTGGGAAAACATCAAGCACACTAACATTCGCATCACTGGGGTACCAGAAGAAGGGAGAGAGAGCAAGGAATTGAAAGTCTATTTGAAGGGGTAATGACGGAAAACTTCCCTAACCTGGTGAAGGAAACAGACATGTAAGTCCAGGAAATGCAGAGAGTCCCAAACAAAATGAACCCACACAGGCCCACAACAAGACACATCATAATTAAAATGCCAAAGGTTAAAGATGAAAGAGTCTTAAAAGCAGCAAGAGAAAAGCAGTTAGTTACCTACCAGGGCGCACCCATAAGACTGTCAGCTGATTTCTCAACAGAAACTTTGCAGGTCAGAAGGGATTGTCATGAAATACTCAAAGTGAGGAAAAGCAAGAACCTACAACCAAGATTACTCTACCCAGCAAAGCTATCATTTAGAATCTAACAACAGATAAAAAGCTTCCCAGACAAGAAAAAGTTAAAGGAGTTCATCATCACCAAACCAGTATTACAAAGAATCTTAGAGGAACTTCTTTAAGACCAAAAATGAAGGAAGGAAGGAAGGAAGGAAGGAAGGAAGGAAGGAAGGAAGGAAGGAAGGAAGGAAGGAAAGAAGGAAGGAAGGAAAAGAAAAGAATAATAAATGGCAATAATCACATATCTATCAACGATTACCTTCAATGTAAATGGATTAAATGCTCCAATCAAAAGACATAGGGTGGCTGAATAGAGAAGAAAACAAGACCCTTACATATGCTGCCTACAAGACACTCACTTCAGAACAAAAGACACACACAGACTGAATGTAAAGGGATAAACGAAAGATATTTCATGAAAATGGAAACAAACAAAAAAGCTGGGATAGCAACATTTATACCAGACAAAATAGACTTTAAAACAAAGACTATAACAAGAGACAAAGAAGGACCCAGTAATCCCACTTCTGAGTATTATCTGAAGAAACCCAAGAAAAACTACTTCAAGGGGACATGTGCATCCATATGTCCACTGTAGCATTGTTTACAATGGCTGAGATATGAAGGCAACCTCGGTGTCTGTGAATGGATGAATGGGTAAAGAAGAGGTGGTACATATATACAATGAAATATTACTCAGCCATAAAAAGAATGAAATCTTGCCATCTGCAACAATATGGATGGATCCAGTGGGTATTGTGCTGAGTGGAGTAACTCAGAGAAAGACAAATACCATATGATCTCACTTATATGTGAAATCTAAAAAACAAAATAAATGAACAAAACAGAAACAGACTTCAGATACAGAGAACATTTTGAGGGATGCCAGATGGGAGGATCCTTGGGGGTGTGGGTGAAAAAGGGGGAGGAATTAAGACGTACAAATAGTTACAAAATAATCATGGGGCTGCAGGGTATAGCATAAGAAATATAATCAATAATATTGTACAACTATAAATGGTGTCAGATGGGCACTAGATTTTTCAGGGTGATCATCTCATAAGCTATATAAATGTCTAATCACTCTTTTGTACACCTGAACTAATATAATATTGTATGTCAACTGTAATAAAAAATTTAAAAATTATTTTAAAATTTAGAACAAAATAATATTCATCACATCTTTACTGTTCTCACCTACCTGAAAATTCTTAGGAAATCATCACAGTATTTTATTTACTTAGCATTTAGGATGTTTTAAATCTTGAGAATTTTGAGATAGTCAACTCACTGTCCTTAAAAAAAGGACAGTGAATCAAATTACCTAAATAAATAAAAACATTCTTATGTTTGCCAGTAATTTAAAGAATTTCCTACCTCTCCTATTTCCATAAGTGGTTCATTCATATCTACACCACCATAGCCATACTGAAGGTCAGCTTCTGTCAATTTATTCTTTTTAATAAACTGGGTGTTGAGATACCTGAAAAACAAATGTAATATCATTGAATACTACGTCAAAATCAGTAGAAAAACAAATAATTTGCAATAGAACAATAATTTTAGGGTTAGAAATCAACTACAGAATAGTTCAATAATACACCCAAAAGAAATTATGTAGAAATTAAAAATATAATAAAGAGATAAAAATTATCAGCCCAACTTTCGGTACAAAGCCCCAAGAGACAAAGAATATTAACTCTTAACAGCCAAAAAAACCCCACAAAACCCTATTACCCAGTCTCACATTAAAAAAACAAACAAACAAACAAACAAACAAACAAAAAACCTCAAGGGTTTTGCTCTAAAAATTCCAATACTATGATAGCCCAACAGGGCTTATCCAAGGTTCAGGCCTTCTATAATCTCATTTGTTCATTCCCAGATTCTTCTTGGTAAATCAAGATAAGTTCACTTTGCAAAAAATTAAACAGAAAATGGTGAAAAGATCAAAGTCAGGTCAGTTCTCTAACTTATATTTTTCCACTAGGAAAAAAATGTAACTTCATTTTTAAGCAACAATGAAGATCGTAATCAATAGGTAAGACAACAAAATCGATTATTACAGACAGTAAGAAGTATGGGCAAAACTGATAGATTTAAGATCGCTTTATCTACCAGAGAAAAATAGCTTAAAAAATAAAAGGTTTCAATATATTCTAAAACTAATAATTGTGATGAACTCTAAGAATTACTGAGATGAATACAGAGTTCTAAATTTAAAAGTGAAGAAAGAACCTGTAATCGTTAAGCACTTGCTTTTCACCATTCCAGATTTCACTATAATGCCTTTAATGCTCACCACCTAAAACCATTCCCTTGAAAGGTTCTGCCAATGTGTAAATAGCTATTAACAATACAATTATTTAGGGAACAACAGTGAAACCTCATATTTAAAACACACACTTTCTAATGTTCACTCCATCAAAAGGAAAGGTCCACTTCACATTTACAGACAACTGAAACTAAAGACAACAAAAATGTCAACTATTTAATTCTAAAATTTATAAATCTAAATTTCAACTACCAACAATTCTACGAGACAATGAAAAATATAATTCCTGGAATTAACTCCAAAGTGACCTAAGCAGAACCGTTTACACACGTTCCACTCCCACACTCATGAACTTCAGGCCTCTAGACTCCACTGGAGTTTATAATCTGGGTGTGCCACGTGACAGTCAGCCTCCTCTGGCCATAGGTTACACAGTCATATTATTTTTTTTCCCTTCAAAATGGCATTTAACCTTTTCTTCCATTCTCACTGCAACCCTCTTAATTTCATGGTTTCCAACCATGCCTTTCAGAAGAGGAAAGGAGAACAGGATGGAGAGAGAGAAAAGCTAGAGAGAAAGAATAGCTGCCTCACTTGAAACAGAACATCTGGGCTAGGGCCTGAAATGCCTGAAATGCCCTATCCCAGATATTTTCATCTCTGGCCTCTGTGATTCAGGTCTGAGTTCAAACACACCTCTCTCAGGCCTGGCCTTACACCAATCCAAATTAATCTCACTACCAGTGAAGAACTATCTTATACATAATTGTTCTATTTTTTTCACAGTACTTGCTACTATGTGAAATAATCCCCTTCTGTTACGTGTTTACATCTCCTTTCTCGAATAGAAGGTCTATAAGCAAGGACTTTGTCTTGGGGACAGCATCCTGAACAGTGGCAGGCAAATATGAAGTCCTCAAAACATACTTCTTCGATGAATTACTGAACAAATAAATGGGTAACATGCCAGATGACAGGGACAGCAACAAACACAAACTCAGAAAAGCAGCCTGGAGCCGACTGTGAAAGCCAGGAATGAATGCCAGGAAATGAAAGTATCATTAACCTTTACTGAGCTTATATCACGTGTAAGACATAGCCCTAAACATTTTATACAGCTGAATACCATGAGGTAGATATATGCAGTAGTATCACGATCCACATGTTATATATCTGAAAATGGTAGCTTCGAGAGCGTAAAGAACTTGCCAAAGGTCAATCTGCTAGTAAGTGACAGAGCTGGCACAGAAATTCCCACACTCATTCAACAAGCAGTGTCCAAGTCTGAACCGTATGGCAGGTACCATGCAAGGCGCTGGGCACAGAAAAATCAAACACAAAAATGTGGTCTCCTCCCACAGAGCTTGCACATCTGGTAGAATGCACAAACACAAACAAATGCAATATTTCAACAATGACATGTGCTCACTGAGTGGAGGGAACTTAACTGTCATATCTTTAGCATTTACGTGTGGCTTCCTATATGAATCCTCTGTTCCAGACCACAGTTTCCTTTTTTGGGCAGTGATACCATGGCCACCCCAGTAATCTCACCTAAACACTTATCTTTCCAGTTTACCTCCTCTGATCAGTGGGTCTTCATTTACTCCCATTCATCATCTCCTCCATGACTTTCCTTTTCACTTCCAATGCCATTTGTCTACTCTCCACATGTACAACGCTCTTATGATGGGTTTCTATTTCCTGTTTGTGGCATCTCCAATTCGTCTAAAAATTTTGCTTTCAGGTATCGGTTCCCTATTTAGAATCCTACAGTAGCTCGCTTATAATACCTACAAAGTAATTGCAAACTTCTCAGAATAGTGGTTTGTTAAGTCCGAAGAAGCAGCTGCTAGATCTGCAGCAGTCTGAACTCACTGACCTGTTCCCAACACCCGTATGCATATTCCTGAGCCAGTACACTTTCAGTGAACCTCTATATGCTTTTATCTGATAGGACAAGTCACTGTTCTCTGTCCCTCATGGAATAAAATTTAAACTAACTTACCTTAAATATATCTTTCTTATTCCAGATTTCAACTTTTGATGGTATAAGCTTGACAGACAAGCTTTTAAAATAATTTAAACATATAATGTAAAATATAAATTAAATAGTGCAATTTTCCATTTTTATATAGATACCATTCTTAATTTCTAAATCACTGTAGTATTTTACAATCAAAATTATTATCCACACCTTTGTTTTGAAATAAAGTTATATGTTCTAGGAAACCATAAAAGAAAATTGCTTCCAATAATTTCTTAAAATAGTTTACACTCTACCACACCGGTAGATGGTTCTGCTCAGGGATAATGCAGTAGTACTTGTTCTTACAACTTATTCTATCAACAAAGTAGTTAATAAATATCCTTTGCATTTCTGGAGTATGAGCAATAACACAATAATAGTATTTGGCAAGAATTTATAGCCTAAGGAAACTTTGAAGCTCTAAGAAATCAGGCTTTCAACCTGTCTTAGAAAATTCCATTACAAGAATTCTTCTCATGCTAATACCTACTGAATTTCAACAATTGTTAGTGCTCAAGCTAATACCTTAAGTACTCCACTTCAAGGGCCAACAGGGTCTAAATAGATATGTAGTACTGGGAAAGGCGGGCAGGAGAATGTCATTGTTTTTCTTTCTAATCAGAATCCTTAAGTCACCTATGCTAACACATACCCATCTTATAAATTAAATCAGAGTAAAGAGGAGGCTAGACAGTGATCAAATTTGCACTTTAGAAAAGATAACACAAGAAGCTTACCAAATAGAATAAATTAGAAATCAAAAATGGGAGCTGATTACAGGGACTTTATCATCAAAGTTCTGGTGAGAAATGATAAAAAGCTTGAACTATAAGCAAAGGAAATAATGGATTTAAGAGCTATTTGGAGAATTCAACCAATAGGGTCAGGTGGAGAGGATATCCTAAGTGAAGGATAACTGTGACTTCCGGCATATATGGCTAGGTATGCAGTACTACTATCCATTAAAACTAGTCATGCTGAGGACAGTGTGCACGTAAAAGATAACAAGTTCATCTTTGAACATCTGCAGTACCCTGGAGGTATAGGAAGTGAGGTAAAAATACTCCTATGACACTTAAACTGCCTGGGATAAACATATATGCATATTTGGTGGTTATCAATCTGTATGTTATACCTAAAACCAGGAGTAACTGAGATCATCCTAAAATAACATGCAGTGTTGAAAAGGGATGAGAATAGAATCTACATAAGTCACTAAAAGTGTGTATATAGAACGAGACTAAGGTGGAATAAAGAAGTTAAATGGGTTTAATCACACTGATCTGGGATTAAATTCTGCTACTGTTATTTTTTAGCTGCGTGACCTTGAGCAAAGTCATATAACCTCTCTGACTCTCAGTTTCCTCACATAAAAATGGAGATACCAACTACCTCATATAGTTTTACACACACACACACACACACACACACACACACACACACGCGTATATCATACATATTGCAACTTGTAATAAAAGCTCATTAATGTACTAATTTAATAGCTCTAATTTAAATAGTTTCAAATTGATTTGATAAACAGAGATGCAGGAGAACCAACAGAACTGCTGTGTCCTAGAAAACTAAAAAGAATAGAAAACGACTTAAATCTATACTGAAACGTCTCAGCTAAAAAGAGACCCCACTCCACGGCACAGTCTGAGCTCTCCTTTGTCACCTACGTACCAGTGGCCCAAGTGTCTCAGCAATGGCAAAGGCATGCATGCACTCTCCCTCTTATCCTTAAAATTCCTCCAGGTCTCTCCCACAGTTCAGTTAGGGATTTCTGAGAGTTCTATTTATGACTACCTCACTTTGATAGAGGAGGAGAAGCATCAAATGTGAGGATGTTGAATATATGACAAACCTATTTTATAAAAGCCAAAGCCACTGTAAACATTACACATGTCAGCAATGGCTAGTTTCTGGTTTTATTACATTTTGCTCTTCTAAGAAGAAATAAAGCTACTGGTCATTTAGACGTAAGCTCCAGCTTCTAACACAGGCAACTTACAGTGAGTGAATTCCAGTGTTGTTACAAAAACCTAAGGGAACGTGAACTAGTGAAGCAAAGAAGGCCCCAACCCAGCAAACCAAACCTTGGCCCCCATGTGGTATTCCTGCAATGCATGCTGTAGCTGTGCAGATCATGCTGTGAGATTAGCTCCACTCCTCGGCTCCTCCACGCTGAGAAAATGGGGCAACCATATATCAGCGCCCAAAACCACAGTGCACAGGGCAAAACTATCACTGATCTGTTACAGCCGCAACCATTTCAAGAGCACACACCACAGGTCCAAGGGGGAGAGGCAGGTGCTAATACCACTATCCTTTATTTACTCACTACTCAATAAATAGTTCTCTGCCTTCCTACCTAAGCATGTATTTCCACTGTCTACATGAATGGGTGAGAGAGGACCAGCAGATGCCATGGGAACATGCAAGAGTGGCAGCTAACACAAAAGATCTATGCAGGAGACTGCGCAGAGGCGGGGGAGTCCAGAGAGGGTGGGTGGGAAAACACATCAGAATTAGTCGTTCAGAGAAAGGAGGAAAAGCAGTCCAGACAGACAGAATAGCACGAGGAAAGGCAGGGAGACAGGAGAGCCCACGGGCATCATGACACTGCAAGTAACACAATATGCCTTGAGGAGAGAGTGGGAGAGCTTCAGGAGGAAAACTGCTGAGTACTTGCGCTAACTGTGTATCCAAAACACTGAATCCTAGAGTCAAATAAGAGCCTACTGAAGGCGACGAGGGCTAAGATTTTCTCTAAGTTCCATCCAAACTGAAGCTTTACTTTGGATTTCTGTTGCAATTTAACTTGTGCTATATAGCCCCAGGTAATCTAAAGAAATATGCCATCAAGGACAGTTTTACTCTTCACAGAATAGTTTTCCACATACAGCCTGGCTCCCAAACACCCACATGACCCAGACTAAAGACCATCCCCATAGCAGAGAAGTCTATATAGCAGCAAATGCTTCAGTTCTGTGCATTTCAATGGGTAATAGGTAATATTTTTAAAAAGAAACAAAAAAATCTCCTTCAATTATGAATGTAAGCAATACTGCTTAGATTGTCAAGCGTTTAAAAGCACACTTACCTATACAAGCAGTCCATATAGTCTGCACCCTTGCTATATTCCTCCCAATACCTATGATACATAACAAGTACTTGCTCTTCAGACTCCAGAACTCTCTATATAGAGAAGAAAAACATTTTTACTTGGAAAGCACTTATCATTTTCATTTATTAAGCTATAAAATTTATCAAAAACTATTATTCTAAAATAACTGACGTAATTTAAGTATTATAAATTACATTTATAAATTACATTCTAATTTAACTACCTTTAGTAACAATGAAACTAGAAGAGAAAACTTGATCCATAAACACCATCCAGAGGACATAGAAGCACATTTTAAAGGTGTACAAACCTTGATTTGAAACCCTACTCTTGTACTTACTATTTATATGATTTTGAGCAATTACAGATTTCCTTTGTGAGAACCTAATAACACAGATCTTAAATATATATTCTTAGAAAAATGCTGTTTAGGAAACAAATCTTAGCTTGATATAAGTTCTGCACTGCAAAGCAGTGAACTAGTCAAATAATTATGCAGCTACAAACATATTTATGTCATGTATGTAACACCCCTTACCTTGTGCAAATGCCGTACGTGATTTTCCAAAAAAATTTTAGTTTCTGTATAAAGTCTTTCTCCAAGGGGTTCAGGATAGGCCACACATAAAGCATAGATATCTCTAGTTAAAATGTTAAGGTTGTCATATGCACTTGAGATATCACTTTAAAACAAATAAGATTTAACTCATTTCACACTAAAAAATGAAAAATCATTATTTCATTTTTGTAGTTTAGGATTATATAGACAGATATATAATAAAAGGTAAAATATATAACCATGCTTACTTTAAAAAGCACTGTAAAATTGATTCATTTATTCATTCAACAAATAGTTATTGAGAATTATTTGACAGCATTGTAAAAAAAACTGTTCCTCTCAGACAGGTTAAAATTCAGAGGATTCCGGGAAGTCAAGCTACCCAGAAACCTATGAAATGTTTACATAAGGACATAAGCATAATATCAACAAAAGGCTATGGAATATCACAAGAGGCAACAAATTTATCCTAGTAAAAGCAGATACAAAAGAGTTGTCTAAATTAAATATTTGAATTCAGGATAATGGTTAACTTTGGTGACTGAGAGGGGGAACAAGGGGTGCTTCTAGGGTGCTAGGAGTGTTCTATTTATTGAATGCATGGTATGTTCACTTTGTGAAAATCCATCTGTACTTTTCATAAGTCAGCATGTGTATTATACTTAAATTTAATTTTTTAAAAAGACTAAATTTAGCCAGGATCTAGATCAATAATCCTTTCAGCAAAGGTATGATGCCTATTTAATATCTTTTAAGTTCTGAATACCTACTTCCAGAATTTTCAGCCAACATGATGATGATACTATTTGCTCCACCTTAAGCCAGATACACACTTATTTCTATAATATACTTGACATTGAAAAATTAAATGATTCAATACCATAAATTTAGCATGATATGCTAATTATGTGCCCAAATATTTTACATCACCAAAATTAGTAGCTCAATATATCCACTGCATGTACATGTACACAAAATTGACTATAAGGACTCACACCACAGGGCTTACCTTCTTTCTGCTCAGGTACAAAGGACCTGTGCAGGGGAGGGAATACAGGGACACTTCCCCATTTCACTCTACATGTAAGAGTTATATATTGTCTTCCTCCATGAGAATATATTCATGTATTTTTTAATGGAGTCTGCCTTAATACATTTTTTAAAATTAAAATTTTAACTCATCATAGTTTGGGATCTCTGTATAATTTCATTCAACTGCCTAAAAGATATTCCTAAATATGTTCTTGTTCTCGAATTTATTCAAATATCCAACCACCCTGGAAATATTTAGGCCTTAGGAAGAACACTCAAGAAGAGCTTTTTCAAGACAATTTAAAAGGCAAAAAAATGAGAAATAACTGGAAGTCAAATTTAGATTTAAACACTCTCTTCCCGAAAGTCAACTTTCCCTTAAGTCATTCTTTAGGGAGCCAGAATAGAAAAATTCCTCTATGAATTTTCCACTTAAAAATTCTCAGTCAGAAACAAAACTGTCCCAGAGCAAAAGCTCTAAACTCTGTTACAACCAAAAGACACTGTTGGACTGTTGGCCAACAGCAAAATTATTTTAGTTCATTTTCACTATTAAAAGATGCTTCCTATACTTGGACTTAATTTTGAGTTTTAATACTATTAACTCTATTGTGTAGTGGGTCACAATCAGTTTTGAAATGGCATTAAAAGTAGAGATTATCTTAAAATTGAAAATGGTAAGACAATGGCCAAAAAAATTAGTTGACAATAAAAATGTAAGATTCTATTGACATTTCTGAAGAGAATGAAAATGCAACATGTAGAAAATGAATCTATGAAATCATCAATTAGAATCAGCATCAACATCAAATATTAGTCTGATGTAATGTAGAAGCACAGATTGAAACTGCTGCTAATGCACCAACCAGAGATGACTATAGATAAAACTTTTCCTAATTGCACAATGTAAGGAAAAGTGATAGGTGCTAAGTGTAGATGCCAAGGTTACTAAGAAGTTCTCCCCACACTTGTGAAGATCATCAAGGATGGGGATTACCTGCCTCAGTGTTCTTCGATGTAGTCAGAACTGGTCTACGTTTGAAATAGAAATATATATTACAAATGAGGACAATAGTATGCCTGGTTTTCATAGGTTGGGAAGAAATACATTTCAGGGAAGGTAATCTTAAATCTCCCCTTTGCTTAATCACCTTGAACTATTATAAAACCATTTATTAATATATTACACTGCCAGGGTTTGGGAATTGTCCTCACAGCTACCAAAAAGCAGAAAACCATGAATAAAAGTAAACCAAAACAACCAAAGAATTTCAACCCAGAGAAACAAACAGTAAATGTAGATCTACTCTCAACCTCTATCTTATCATAAGAAAGCATCTGATATACTTAAAGGGTAAATTCCAAACCACCCTAGAGGCCGCTCCAAAACTGTCATAAAGTTTTTGTTATGAAGCATCATTATTACTTGTGTTAGGCAGAATTCTAAAATATGGACTCCCAAGATTTCCTACCCTAATATCTGGGACAATGAATACAAGATATCACATCCATGTTACTTTACATGGCAAAAGGGACTTTGCAGCTGCTATTATGATTACTAATCAGTTGACCCTAAAATAGGGAGGTTATCCTGGACTTTCCCTGGTGGGCCTAATCTAATCCCAGGAGCCCTTTAAAGCAGATCCCCACCAGTCCCTGCCCCACTGCAGCTAGCTACATAAGGAGCTGAGAGAGTCAAAGCACAGAAAGATTTGACATGCCACTGCTGGCTTTGAAGATGGAGGAGTGGTCACATGCAAAAACTGGAGAGTGACCAACCACAAGTCACTGAGAGCAACTTCTGACCAACAGTCAATAAAGAAACAGGAGGGCCGGCCAAGTGGCTCAGTTGGTTAAGAGCTCACTCAAGAGTGCGAGCTCTGAGCAACAACGGTTCGATGCCCAGCCAAAGCTGAGCTGCCAACAGGCGGCAGAATGGCTCAGCTAAAAACAAAAAACATACAAAAAAAACAGGACCTCAGTCCCATGACTGCAAAGAACTGAATTCTGCGAATCAACAGAAGTGGGCTCAGAAGACCCTGAGTTCTAGAGGAGAACATTTTTTTTAGCCTTATGAGATCCTGAGCAGAGAGCCCAGTCACGCCATCGAATTCTGGCCAACAGAACTGTGAGATAATAAAAGTGTTTCTTTAAGCCAGAAAATCTGTAATAATTTGTTATGTATCAGAACACATTGATGTAGTCTATTTACATTAATTATCAAACAATGTCTTGCATATGAAGGATGAGTGTTAAGAGCCCCACTTATCAACACAGTAAGACAGTTAGCCAAATATTGTCATCTGTTTCATCTGTACAGTATGCTTAATGACATTTAGTTGACAGTAGCTATTCAATCACCAAATATTTGTTTGGTCTCTATATGTACCAGCTGCTGGGAATATAGCAGTTAACAAAATGGACTAGACTCCCTGCCCTATGGAACTTATATTTAGTAAAAATGTTTGTGGACAAGGGTTCAATAAAGTTCCATACTTACACGTTAAAACACTTCAATTGAGAGCCAAACTTCCTTAATGCCGACTGCAAGAGTATAAAAAACTTTGGCGTTTTTACCCCAGCACTCTATCCTGCAGTATCAGTAAGTCACCTTACCCCTCTTGGGCCACAAAATGCTCAACTGTAAAATGGGGTTAATAATACATGTTTTACAAGGTCATTTATGAAAAAGTTAATTACACACACGTATATGTGTTGAAAGAAAAAACTATGACAAAAGAATGTACAGAGCATGATTCCATGATTATATAAAGTCCAAAACACAGAAAGAATTAAGCAGTATTGTTTAGGATTATATACACAAGCTGTTCCAGCTTTTAGAAAAGCAGGAAAGCAGGAAACAATAGGTGCAAAAGTCAGGACAGTAGTTCCCACCAAGGGGCAGTAGTGGGCCTGTGATCTGAGAGGGACCTGAGCTGGTGCAGGGCTGGTGCATGCCGGTGGCGCTCGGGTTCTGACCCACCCTGTGTTGTGACTACGCAGCTGTTTGCTTTAGAATTATTTGTTCAACTCTACATGCATACTTTGCGAACTTTTCCACATACTTATTCTATTTCACACACTAAAAAGTGCTACATAAAGATCAAGTAGTAACACATAGGGTGGTACTTTAAAAGCAGATCCCTACAATTTTGGGGGCTTTTTTCATTGTCAAAACATTAAAGTTTTATGGCCTCTAAAATTCTACCTAAGATATCTGAAGGTCAGAGGTCAACCTTATATTCTTGGGCAAAATAACAAGGAAACAAAGGGAATTCTACTTTAGAATAAATTAGTAAACACAATCCAAATTAAAATTTAAAGTGAGAGATTACATTCTTAAATTTACTATTTTTGCAGATTTCTTTTCGTTTTTTCTTTTAAGGGGAGGAGGAGAAAATCCATGCTCAGGTCAAGAATAACTGGATCAAACAATAAACATCTTAGAAATAACAGTGACTAAAGGGGCACTTTCTAGGGAAGTCAGCTATTTCAAAACCATTTACAAATCAACCAATTAAGTGTATATTCTATACAATAACAAAGAACACATTGAATTATTCTTTTCTTTTTCTTTACCTTATGCTTATTTTCCCTTTTCTTGTCATCTTCTCTGACCAAGTCATTCTCTTCTCTCTCTGCTCATTTAGTTAAAATAGCCTTAAAGGTACCTTAAAACTTGCCTAGCCAATCTCATTAACACACAGGCAGGCTTTAACACTTCTTTAATTTTTTATTAAGATTCCTATCCAAAAACAATTCATGATGATCCACAGAAAAATTTAAGAGGCTAATTCAATAATAAGCTCTTCAAAGGCAGAAATCCATGCCACTTATCCTCTAGATAAACTGGAAAGTACAGGGAGTTAGATATTAGGAATCCTGTGTTCAGTCTGTGTTCCATCAGTTAGCACCTGCATGACTCCGGGGGCAAGGCCTTTACCCCTGAGTATCAGTTTCCTCATCTGTTAAATAAAGACAATAATTATATCTGCCCCACTGATCTCATAGGCTTGTCTGAGGTACCAAATAACAAAAAATGTAAAAGATCTTTGCAAACTCTGAAGCTTTCCAGAAACATTACCATAAATTTTTAGTGCCTATAACATAGGCATCCTAACAAAGGTTTATTACTGATGACTGCAATTGTAATGAATTAAATGGTTTCCTGTTGATCGAAAAAAACCTCCATTGTTCTTAAATCAACGTTCAGCTTAATATTAACAATTTGAGTTAAGCATTAAGAACAAGTTGACAAAACTGTCTTATGAAATCCAAGCATTTCTAAAAAAGGTATGCCCCACATAACGAGGCCAGCCATCCGTTAGCCCCAGAAGGGTGTTAGAGAAGGCAGTGCACAGTTCGAGAGAACTCTGAAACTCCACACACATGCCTACCCTGCCCCAGTCCCTAGCGGACACTGGGCAGTAGTCCACAACTTTACCCCAGGTACCTGTGGCTGAGGGTTCCTAGATACCCCCTTAACCTCCAAAATACTAAGAAGCTAAAGTATTTTAATATTTTGGTTTTTTTCTTGGTACCAGAGTTTATACCCTAGGTCCTGAGGTTGCACTGCTTTCTATAGATCATTATTAAATAAATTACATTTCATTATATAAATAAATAATATAGACACATATATTTATTTAAAAAGAAGAGTCCTGGGCCGGCCAAGTGGCGTGTTGGTTAAGAGCTGGTGTCCCAAGCCAGCTCTGAGCAGCAGGGCCCCGGTTCGGATCCCACATGAGGGCCAGTGACACTGCACCCTCTACAGCTAAGATAGTGAACAACAACTCGACATGGAGCTGGGCGGCCGTGTTGGCGTAGGCTGCAGTGGGCTGCCATAAGCTACAGTGAGTGGCTGGCAGCTAGTGTGAGTGGCCGGCAGCCGGCATGAGCTGCCAAGAGCTGCCGTGAGCGGCCGTCCAGAGGCTGGTGACTGATCTGCCTCACCCGGGGAAGAGTGCAATGATAATACCAACATGGGCCAGTGAAGCAATGTCCTCCACAACTAGACTGAAGAACAAAAGGACAGCAACTTATCTGTTCCCCTCCCACAATTCCCCAATAAAATCTTAAAAAAAAAAAAAAGAAAAAAAAAGAAGAGTCCTGTCATATAGAAATGCAGGACATCAGGTTTCAAACTGCCCTAGGGAAAGCACAAATTTGTTTTTCATATAGAACTCCTAATTCACCAGTGTAGACAACCCAATTAAAAGTTTGTCTCACATTCATTGAACTTGTTCACTCGCTACCCCCCGATATTTTAAGACTTGCTCCCTCACTTTGTTCCAATCTCTGCTCAAATATCACTGTCAGAGAGGCCTTCCTTGACCATGCTTCCTAAAAGAGCCACCCACACAGGTACTCAAACTATTCTCTACACCCTGGTTGTGTTACACGCTGTTGAGTCGACTCCCACTCCCGGTAACACCATGAAGAAATGATGTCTAATGTCCTGTCCTCAACAGCCCTGCTCAGCTCCTGGAGACTCATGCCTGTGGCTTCTTTTATGGAGTCAATCCATCTTATAGTTGATCTTCCTCTTTTCCTGCTGCCTTCAGTTTTTCCCAGCATCGTCTTTTCCAAAGAACCCTGCCTTCTCATAATATGCCCAAAGTAGGACCACGTCATTTTTGTCATTTTGCTGCCAGTGATGTTTCAGGCTTAATTTGCTCTGAGACCCACTTGCTGGTCTTTCTGGCTGTCAAGAGTATCCAGGGAGCTTTCCTCCAACACCATATTCCAAATAAATCCATTTTTTTCCCTTATCAGCCTTCTTAACTGTGCAAGTTTCACATCCGCATCTGTACATAGTAAGAGGGAATACGAGAGTGTGGATGATCTTAGCCTTGGTCTCTAATGACACATCTTTGCTGTTGGTGACCTTTCCTGATCTTCCATTGCTGCCCTTCCGTGTCTCAGCCTTCTCTTGATTTCTTGGCTGCAGTCTCCATTTGAATTGAGGACCCTTATCCTGCTTTATTTTTCCCCACAATATTTATCACTACCTGTTATTAGAAGCACTGGCATTAGATTTTTTTACATATGTTTGTTGTCTGTTTCCCTTAGGAGAATGAAGGGAAAGTAGTTTATTTTATTCACAACCGTATTCCAAAAGCCTAAAGTAATGCCTGACATTTGCGTATACTAAGTGCTCAATAAGTATTTGTTGAATGAAAGGTTATCAAAGATTAATGATTGCCACATATAGTGATGAACGTGGAAATGTAAACAATAATATATTTGAAAAAAGTCACACTGGAATGTTCTTCCATTTATATAAGCTTAAGCCTGTTCTCACTTTTAAACAAGTTTATCAATTTTAAAACATTTATCAATGTTCATTCATACATTTATCAATACAATATCATCAATACAAGAACATTTATCAATGGCATCTAAAAGGATACGAGAAGCGATCGTTCCATGTTGCTCTTTCGACATATTCCAACATGACAACAGCTTTGATTGTCGTTAAAAGTTTGTTCCATGTTTCATCAAAATCTACTACTCTTGGTTTCAAAGACATTGTGCAAGTTTAGTGTTGAAATCTGCTAATTGAAAACAAAGTAATGTTAGCATGAGTTCTACAAGATCGGTTATTTGTTTTTAAAGCTCTGCATAATTCAACAGCATGATAGATGGAAGGGGTGAGAGCAGAACCTGGCACATAGTAAGAACACAATAAACACTGGCTACTATCTTTTCGTGACTATCCGGACAAGGAATTCCATAGAATATATGCATTCATTACAAACTCTAGGAAATGGAAAGCTTTTAGCACAAATTATTTATAATCAGGGTGTTGTTCCAAAGACTTAGAAGCCTCATTTAATGTGCTGAGGTAAACAAAGTGGGACCCAGTTAGCCAAAAGGTCAATTCCCATCATGAGAAATATGTAAGAGACACTCAATAAAAAGGTTTTGGCCCCAAATCCTTAAACTGGGAAATGAGGTGGCATGCAGGGGAACATAAGAACACACAAGAAAATGGAAGGGATTATCTTCCTGGAGCATCAGTTTAATAAAATAGGGAGAAAATTTACATTTATATTAAAACAAACAAAGATAAATTATAGAGAATGCAAAATTCACATGAACTTTTAAGAGAAAAGGTAAAGATTTTAAAGAAACATCATGGTTGCTACTTCTCAGGTTCTCAGGGTATCCAGGCCCACTCCTCTAGTGAAAAGCACAGCTCTAGCATGGAACCCTGGGCTCAGGTGAACTTGACCAGCCTAGCAGTGAGCTAAAAGACTCCTTTTGCCTTAGTGGACAAACTGTATTCTTGGAGTTAGCTGGTTCCTGGAACAAAAAAGTCCCAAGGTTATAGAAACTTGTTTAAAAAGCTACATTCCAAATCCTTCTCAATATCATATCAGAAAAACAATTAAAAGAGAAACTTTAAAGTTCAATTTAAGTGCACAAGGGGATGCTTTTCTGGCACCTGTTTAACATCCTCCCCAGTTTTCCCTTATTACTGGGACTGTGAAACACCAAGCCAGCCTGTAGCCAAGGTCAAACAAGGAGGAAACATCCTTTCTCAGGTCTCCCACTGTGGGAAAAAGGGCTAAGGGAAATGATGAGGGTGGTGCAAAAAGAGAAAAAGAGACAAGGGGAAGAAACCAGCTGAAACCCCCCAGCCCACAGCCGGAGGTGACCCTAGGCCCTTCTTATGTTTCTGTCCTGCAAAGAGAAAAGAACTCAAGAGTCCAAGGAACAGACTTCAAGGGAGAAAGAAAAGGCATCAGAGAGAAGCCAAATAAAAATCCAAAAGAGGGTGTGCCACAATGAATCAGTGCTATTTCCCCAACAACCAGAGACTCCACCTCCAGGCCTTAAATTTCCTGTACTAACCACTGTCACCACAATAAATTTAATAACAACAAAAAAGATGGGGCCGGCCGAGTGGCTCAGTTGGTTAAGCACTTGAGCTCTAAGCAACAGGGTCGCCGGTTCGATTCCCACATGGGCCAGTGAGCTGCACCTTAGCTGAGCTGCCGCTGAGCTGAGCTGCCGCTGAGCTGGTGAGAGCACATGCTCTTCAGCAAGGTTGCCAGTTCGACTCCTGCATGGGATGGTGGACTATGCACCCATCCCCACCTCCCAACCCTGCAACAAGATTGAAAGTGGTGACTAGACTTGGAGCTGAGCTTGCGCCCACCACAACTAAGATTAAAGGACAACAACTTGACCTGGAGTTGATGGGTCCTGGAAAAACACAATGTTCCCCTTCCCAATCCCCAATAAAAATCTCAAAAAAAGAAAAAAGAAAAGAAAGCAGAGACAAAATGACAATAAACTATAAAAGATCAAAAAATTTCCTGTACTAACTAGAATGGATTAGCAATAATTTCAGTTGAGGGGGGGGGAATAGGGACACTGGAAGACAGAGAGAACCTAAAACTCTAGCTTTACATCAGGGAATTAACCTTAACTCCTTTTCATCCTTATTCACCACATCCTATCCAACTGTGTTCCTGAATATTCTTAATCCATCCATTCCTGTGTAACTCTACACTTTCTGCAATCAGGGAGGGCCGTAGTATGTATTAATCTTTCATTCATCAAAGAAATAATAATATTTATACAGTGCTTACTGTGAGCCAAGTACTATTCTAAGTGCTTTATATAAATTCATTTAATCTTCCAAAACGATGTGATTATGTGATTAAGTAGCGCCTACCATTCTCTACATTTTCTAGATAAGAAAACTAAGTCACAGGTAATTAAGAAACTTAAGGTCACAGAGCTATTTAATGGTGGCATCAGGAGGACTCAGACCTGTGCTGGAGACTGAGCTCTCAATCGCTATGTGTAACTATACTGCCTTACTAACACTTTTAGTGAATGAACACTTAAATACTTGCCAGGCACCATTCTAGGCTCTGAGGATACAGTGGTCAATAAACAAAGTTCTTGACCTTCAAAAAGATTAGAATCTCAGATCTGGTACTCAAAGACAAAAATAACCTACCCAAACCAAAAAGTTGAGCATGTCACTCTTGTTTTGATGGTTAAGGTCGTTTGTTTTCCATTATAGACAGCATTCGGTCTAAGCTCACTGGCAACACGGCACATCAAACTTCCATGATTTGACCTTAGGCTGAAGCTCCTCTCTGGCTTCTTCTCCTTATGGGATCCCTTGACGTCAAAATTCAGTAACTTCTCTCTGCTTAGAAGTCATTGAACTGCCTTTACTCTTATTATTTCCTATACTTAAAATTCTCCTGTTTCCTTACCTCCACCTTCTACCCATTCACCTAACTCTTAACTGATATTAGAGCCTTGGTCCAGGATACCTGCTTTTAAGAAACTTTCCTGGGACCGCCTAAGCAGGAAAGGTGCCCTATCTTATGTATTACATGAGGACTGTACGCTTACCTCTACTATAATTATCTGAGTGTTCTTTGAGGGTAGGAATTATTCTGTAACTGTATACCAAAAAGTTGGCAATGTTCCCTTAACATTAGTTTTCTCCCATTAAAAAAATGGATATTACATAAACTGCTTAAAATTATTTTAATGGTTGCAGAGATTGCTTTTAGCTCAATTCAAGTTTTCACAGAACCAGTCATTGACTTCTCTGGTGAGACCAACAGACTGATGGTAAAATGAGTACATGTGTAGTAATAATCCATGTTTGGATGGAACATATGGAAGCCACAGTGAGAGAAGCACCAGCCCAGCGAAACACTAAAAACTGACAAACCAATAGCAGAAAGGATGCTTGAAATGGTCTGTTAAATTCTCTGCTTGCCAACAGAAAGCTCAAATAACTAAAAAATTTAAGTTCCTTCATTTTATTTGAATTGTTTAAACTATCATTTATTCATGGAGAATTTACGTAAAGATGTGAAAAAGAGAGAGCAAACAGGACCACAACCACTGCACTATTTATTCTTCTCCACCTCCCAAGCTGTCAAACAACTCATAAAAATATGAGTCTTGTTCTTTATTTGTGTACCTTATAGGAACCGCACATAGACCTACACCTGACGTCCTGCCTAGACCACTTCCATCCCCACTCAGTTCAATTATGTCCCACTGAGATCAGCAAAGTTTAAATCTCACATTACCACAATCTCCTCTAGCTTTCTTCTGAGTTCCATTCATGCAATGTTGGGGTTTTTCACACTTACGCACAGTTGCTGTGCCAAAGGCCCATGAGTGTTATGGGCCCAAAAAATAAATTCATAGACTCTAAATTTTTCATAAAGCCAAATAAAAATTCATGTTTCATTACATTTCTAGATAACATTAATTAATATACTGTTAATATTATCTTTTAAGGTTTTTCCTTAAGTTTGAAAATGATTTGTAAATTACATTTTTCGCACTACAGCACCATTTCTAAATATGTATGGCTGTCAATAATAATAAATTAAATAATTACAAAAGTGATATATATATAAACATAGTTACCATATGACCTAGCAATTCTACTCCTAGGTATATCCTAAGCGAAAACACATCCACACAAAAACCTGTACACAAATGTCCATAGTAGCATTATTCATAAAGGCCAAAAAGTGGAATAACTCAAATGTCTATAAACTAATAAATGGATAAATAAAATGTAGTGTATCTATACAATGGGTTATTATTTCGCAACACAAGGGAATGAAGTACTGACAGGTGATACCACATGGATGAACCTCGAAAACATTATTCTAATGAATGAAACTGGTCACAAAAGAACACATATTGCAAAATTCCATTTATGTGAAATATCCAGAATAGATCAATTTGTAGACACAGAAAGTGTTTTAGTGGTTGCCTAGGACTAGAGGACTCAGGGAGAAATGGAAAGTGACTGGGAAATTAGGTGATGAAAATGTTCTAAAATTGATTACACAACTCTGTAAATATACAAAAAAACCCCACTGAATTATACACCTCAAATGGGTACATGGGATGGTTGGTATATGAAGTATATGTCAAAGCTGTTACACATTAAGAAATGAAATAAAAATTTTACCAAAAATTTTAGAACAGCTTAATGTGGAGGGGAGGGGAGAACAGGTACATTTACATGGTTGCAAATTCTAAATTCTTAGTCTCCCTTTCACTTCTATGCTCTCTAGTCACCAGCTCCCACCACCAGAGGCAATATTTATGTGTCTGGGGGTATTTTATACACATATATGGTTTGTTATTCCCCCTTTTTACATAAATGACTTAGAAACACAGTTGTTTTTCATCTGTTTTACATAAATGGTATTATACTACTCAATAGTATATTCACTTAATAGTAATTTGGGACAGTATTCCATATTAATGCATAAAGATTTCTTTAATCGTAATAGTATTCCATTATTTGCCTGTGTCTGAATCCATTCTGCTATGTTTGATATGACATATAACGCCTCTAAAAATCAAGTGCCTAGTTTAATATCATTGATTTTAAGTGAAATGGTTTTTAAAAATGAAGTAGTAAGCTTTTTACACAGACATTAACAAGGTTTTCTTCTAAAGATTTTGATAATACAATTTAAGTTACACTTGATATGTATTTATTGATTAGAGAAGTTAATTGCAATATTATCATTATCTTTAACTACCATTTATTAAATTCTTTCTATGCTGTGTATGTTATATATACAAGCATTACTATCATTCAACCTGCAAGCTAGCAAACTCCAGTCTGTAGGAAGCTACTGGATAATCAATCAGATTTCTTCAATAAACTATACACACACATAAGAAAGAGACAGAAGGAAGAGAAAGAGAGGGAGAGAGATACACTAAGGGGCAACTGACTAAAATAGACTAAAAAGGCACATTAATCAATCACAGTGTCATTGAATTTTTTGGATTTAGATTTAAGCCCTTTTTAAAAAATTATATTTATGATACCCCCTGGAATTTTCAACATTGGTGGGATATTTGATGACTTTAAAGAATTAAATTTTGTAATTTTTATAATGATAATTATAAAATGAGGTTTTTTTTTGTTTTTTAATGAGAATAATGATCTCAGGGGCACATTCTAGATTGTCTCAGGAGTCAACAAACTTTTCCTGTAAAGGACTAAACAGTAAATATTTTAAGCTTTGAAAGTCATCCAGTCTCTGTTATAACTATTCAATTCTGCCATTGTAGCACATAACAACCACAGACAATAAACAAATGAATGGGCATGGTTGTGTTCCAATGAAACTTTACAAAAAAATACAGGGTCAGGGAAGGATTTGGCCCCTGGGCCATATTTTGCCTGAACCCTTCCCAACTAACCCTCCCTTGCTTGGTATGTTTGCCCAATGAAAGGAGTTGGCAGCTCTGGTGAAGCATTTGGGGATAATTTAAGTGGATTACATTAAAATCCAAGCAAAGGATTAAGCAAAGAATTTCTAGTTAAAGCACAAAAAGCATGAACCATAAAAGAAAAAAGTTGATAAAAAATGGGACTTTGTCAAAATTAAAAACTCTGGTCTTAGAACAATACTGATTAAAAAATAATAAATATACAGTAAAGGTAATGGGCTATCACTTATAAAGCTAATATGAAGATTAAAAGACAAAGGAGTAAAAATACACATAACTACAATAATTAGTTAAGGGATACACAAGATAAAAAATGTAAAAAGTGGTATCAAAAACATAAGATGTAGGGAAAGTAAAAATGTAGAGCTTTAGAACATATTGTCTTAAACTGTTATCAACTTAAAGCAGACGTTATAAATATACCTACCTATCAATAATTACATTAAATGTAAATGGACTAATTTCTCCAATCTAAAGGTATGGAGTGGCTGAATGGATAAAAAAGCAAGACTCACCTATGTGCTGCCTACAAGACTCACATCAGATATAAGGACATATACAGACTGAAAGCGAAGGGATGAAAATGAAAAGAAAGCTGTAGTAGCTATACTTATATCAGGAAAAACAGACTTGGAAAGACTGTAATAACAGACAGAGAAAGGGTCTTAATGATAAAGGGGCCAATCCAAGAAGAGGATATCATATTTGTAAATATTTATATGCTCAACATAGGAACGCCTCAATATATGCAGCAAATATTAATAGATCTAAAGGAAGAAATAGACATCAATACAATAAATGGTAACATTAATGCTCCATTTACATCAATGCATAGATCATTCAGACAGAATATCAATAAGGAAACATCAGCTTTAAACAAACATTAGAGAAGACCTCCAGTCAAGATGGTGGAGTAAGTAAAGGCTGTGCTCGCCTCCTCCCATGACTACATCAAAATTACCACAAAATTAAAGAACCACCACCCTTGAGAACCACCTGAAAACTAGCTAAACAGAATTCCTATAACTAATGATATAAAGCAGCACCACCACATCAAGACTAGTAGGAGGTTCCCCTGAGGATGAAAGGGTCCAGCCCCACACTGAGCTCCGCAACCTGGAGCACCAGTGCTGGGAAGAGGAGTCCCCAGAATACCTGGCTGTCAAAACCAGCGGGTATTCTATCTAGGTGAGATGCAGGGCTGCTGGAGTCCCAGGCATTCCTCTTAAAGGGGCCATGCATGGACTCACTCGCTGAGTTCCAGCACTGGAGCAGGAGCTCAAAAAGCAACAGAGATACACAAGAAGGAACTGAATTGTCTGGCTTCAAGGCAAGAGCTGGAGGGGCAGCTCTGGCCAGGAATAGAAATGCTGGCAGACAACATTGTTCTTTTGTTGAGCCCTCCTCTCAACGCAGCCTGCAGGGGCAGTCGGGAGCCATAGCTGAGTCTCCATTAACTTGGCTAATATCATGTGCCCCACCTAGTGATTCCCTGAGATGCCGCACCATCCAAATCATGCACCAGCCCAGACCTCTTTCAGCGGCTGTTCCTTGCAAGCTGCTGGCCTCAGCCCATGCTGCGGACTTTTTAAAAATCTCTCAAAGGTCCACAAACCCCAAACAAGCAGCAGCTGGCCTCGACCTGCCCTGTACCTCTTACTAAGCGGCCTCAGCACTAGCAGCAGCTGCCCTTGGTTCACAGCATAGCCTCTCTCAGGCACCTCCAAGTCCAGCAAAGGCAGTTATAAATGCAGATCACTTTGTAGCTCCTACCAGGGACCCCGGGCCAGGCACAGCAGCAGCTGACCTGGGCCTGCACTGGAGTCACTCCCAAGAGGCCCTAGAACCAACACACCGGGGGACTGGCTTCCGACCACACCAGAGCACCACACAATTAGCTCCACAAACAACATACCAAAGCCCTGCTAAAGAAAATCCTGCTCTATGGGGCCAGCTGCCACAAAACAGCTTGTCCCCTAGAGTCACAGATAATCCTCACAGCCAGTCAGCCTGAGGGTCAATCTCAGCCACTGATGTGCCAATAGCAATAAAGGCTCAATAGGAGGGCACACACAACCCACACAAAGAACCCAGCTCAGGTGGCCAGGGAGTCTACACCATCAGGTCTCCCAGGATATTTACAATGAAAGGCCAACTTGACAAGATTGGGAGATATAGCAGATCTATCTAATACATAGAAACAAACACAGGGAGGCACCCAAAATGAGGAAACAAAGAAAGACATCTCAAATGAAAGCACAAGACAAAGCTCCAAAAAAAGAACTAAACAAAATAGAGGCAAGCAATCTACAGATGCAGAGCTGAAAGCACTGATTATAAGGATGCTCAATGAACTTAAGGGAAGAATAGTTAAACCCAGCGAGCACTTACACAAAGAGATAGAAAACATAAAAAAGAACCAGTCAGAAATGAAGAATATGATAACTGAAATGAAGAATACATTAGAGGGAATCAACAGCAGATTAGATGAAACAAAGGCTCAAATCAGCAATTTGGAAGACAAGGTAACAGAAAACACCCACTTAGTACAGCAAAAAGAAAAAAGAATCAAAAGAAATGAGGATAGTTTAAGGGGCGTCCAGGACAACATCAAGCATAACAACATTTGCATCATATGGGTACTAGAAGAAGAAGAAGAGAGAGCAAGGGATTGAAAACCTATTTGAAGAAATAGTGACTGAAAACTTCATTAACCTGGCAAAGGATTATGATATACAAGTCCAGAAGGCAGAAAAGAGTCCCAAACAAGATGAACCCAAAGAGCCCATACCAAGACACGTTCATAATTAAACTGCCAAAGGTTAAAGACAAAAAGACAAAAGGTTAAAAACAGCAAGAGAAAAGCCGTTAGCTACCTACAAGGGAGCTCCCATAAGACTGTCAGCTGATTTATGAACAGAAACGTTGCAGGCTAGAAAAGTACAAAATATTCAAAGTGAGGAAAACAAAGAACCTACAACCAAGATTACTCTACCCAGCAAGGCTATCATTTAGAATTGAAGGACAGTGAAAGAGCTTCCCAGACAAGTAAAATCACCACCTAATTATTACAAGAAATGTTAAATGGACTTCTTGATGAAGAAAAAAAGATCTAAGATACGAATAATAAAATGGCAATACTATATAATACATATCAACAACTACTTTAAATGTAAAAGAATTAAATGTTCCAATCAAAAGACATAGATTGGGGCCAGCCAAGTGGCTCAGTTGGTTAACAGCTTGCTCAAGAGCGCGAGCCTGAGCAACAGGGTTGCCAGTTCGATTCCCACATGGGCCATTGAGCTATGACCGAGCTGAGCTGCAGCTGAGCTGCCAATAGGTGGCAGGATGGCTCAGCCCGTGAGAGCACATACTCCTAACAACAAGGTTGCCTGTTTGAGATGGTGGGCGTGTGCTCTTAACAACGAGGCTGCTGATTTGACTCCCACATGGATGGTGGCTAGCCCACCCACAACTAATTGAACACAGCACCTTGAGCTGAGCAGCACGACTGGACTTGGAGCTGAGCTTGCTGTTCCCTCCACAACTAAGACTGAAGGACAACAACTTGGCTGTTCCCCTTCCCCAATTCCCCCAATAAAATCTTTAAAAAAAAAAAGTACAAACTGGCAGTTACAAAATTGTCATGGGGATGTAAAGTACAGCTTAGGAAATATAGTTAATAATGTTGTAATAACTATGTATGGTGCCACTAGACTTAATGGGGGATCATTTTGTAAGTTAACCACTACACTGTACATCTGAAACTATATTAAATGTCAACGGTAATTGAAAAACAACTTAAAATTAAAAAAATAAAAAACAAAAACACATTAAAGCAGATAAACTTAACAGAGAGAGAATTCCATCCAAAGGCAACAGAATATATATTCTTTTCAAATGCACAAAGAACACTGTCCAGCATACATCATATGTTAAGTCACAAAACAAACAAGTTTTAATAAATATAAGAAAATTGAAATATCAAGCATCTTCTCTAATCACAATGGTATGAAACTAGAAATGAATTACAAGAAGAAAACTCAAAAATTCACAGGTATGTGGAGATTAAACATTCTACTGAACAATCAATGGGTCAAAGAAATAAAAAGAAAATGAAAACTACCTTGTAACAAATGAAAATGGAAATACAACATACCAAAACTTATGGAACGCAGCAAAAGCATGGAAGTTCATAGTGACAAATGCCTACATCAAAAAACAAAAATATCTCAAATAAACCTAAATTCACACCTCAAGGAACTAGAAAAAGAAGAACAAAGCCCAAAGGAAATAACACAGTAGAAATAAATGAAATAGAAACATAAAAGACAACAGAAAAGATCAATGAAACTAAGAGCTGGTTCTTTGAAATGATAAACAAAATTGAGAAATCTTTTGTTAGACTCACCAAGAATAACAGAATAAAAGAGACAGGACCCAAACAAAACCAGGAATGAAAGAGAAGACATTACACCTTGATACCACAGAAATACAAAAGATCATGAGACTACTATAAAAATGCCAACAAATTTGACAACCTAGAAGAAATGGATAAATTCCTAGAAACACAGAACCTACCTACCAAGACTGACTTTCGAAGAAATAGAAAATCTGAACAGATTACTAAGGAGATTGCATCAGTAATCAAAAACATTCCAGCAAACAAGAGTCCAGGACCAGACAGCTTCAGTGGTGAATTTTACCAAACATTCAAAGAATTAATACCAATCCCTCTTAAACTCCCAAAAAAACTGAATAGAAAAGAACACTTCCAAACTCATTTTACAAGGTTAGCATTACCCTGACACTAACACCAGAGGACACCACAAGTACAGAAAATTATAGATCTATATCCTTGATGAACAGAGATGCAAAAATCCTCAAAATAATATTAGCAAACCGTATTTAACAATACATTAAAAAGATCATACACCACAATCAAGTGGGAATTATTCCAGGGATACAAGGTGGTTCAACATCCACAAATCAACCAATGTGATATACCACATTAACAAAATGAAGGATAAAAATCACACGATCATCTTAATACTTACAGAACAAGCATGACAAAATCCAACACTGTTTCAGGACAAAAACTCTGAACAAAGTGGGTATAGAGGGAACACAGGTAACTCAATGTAATAAAGGCCATGTATGACAAACCCATATTAACATCATACACTCTAACCACTATTATTCGACATAATACTGGAAATCCTGGCCAGAGCAATGAGGCAAGGGGAAAAAAAAGGCATTCAAGTCAGAAAGGAAGAAGTAAAACTGTCACTATTTGCAGATGACATTATACACAAAAAGCCGTAAAGACTCCACCAAAAAACTGTTAGAACAAAGCAGAGTTGCAGAATACAAAATCAATGTATAAAACTGTCATGTTTCTATACATTAATAACAAACTACCCAAAAGAGAAATTAAGAAAACTATCCCATTTAGAATTGCATTCAAAAGAATAAAATACCTAGGAATAAATTTAAGCAAGAAGGTAAAAGAACTGTACATGAAAACCATAAAAAATGATAAAAATAAATTGAAGACACAAATAAACAAAAAGATATTCCATGTTCATGGATTAGAATATAGTTAAAATGTCCATACTAGCCAAAGCTATCTACAGATTCAATGCAATCCCTACCAAAATTTCAATGGCATTTTTCACTGAAATGGGGGGTGGGAGATCTAAAATTTGTATAGAATAAAAGAAACACCGATACACAGAACAGATCAGTGGTTGCCAGAGGCAGGGGTTGGGGGGATGGGCAAAATGAATGGAGTCACATGGTACAAAATTCCACTTATAAAATAAATTAGTCATGGGAATGTAATGTATAGCATAGTAACCATAGTTAGTAATACTGTATTGCACATCTGAAAGTTGCTAAGAGAATAAATCTTAAAAGTTCTCATCACAATAAAAAAATTTTGTAACTATAAATGGTGATGGACGTTAACAAGACATACTGTGGTGATAATCTGGCAATATATACAAAAACTGACACCTGAAACTAACGTATCCATTATATCTCAAGGATGAGCTGAATGGCGTGTTGGTTGGGAGTTGGCTTGGAGCGCCAGCTCTGAACAGCGGGGCCCCGGTTAGGATGCCACATGGGCCAGTGACGCTGCGTCCTCTACAGCTAAGATGAACAATGGCTCAACCTGGAGCTGGGCTGCTGTGGGTTGCCGGCGACAGCGTAGGCTGCAGTGGAGCTGCAGTGGCCTCCTATAAGCTACCATGAGCGGCCGGTAACCAGCGTGAGCTGCCAAGAGCCGCAGTGAGCGGCTGTCTAGTGGATGGCGACCGATCTGCCTCAGCAGGGAAGAGTGCAATGATAATACCAACATGGGCCAGTGAAGCAAAGTCTTCCACAACTAGACTGAAGAACAAAAAGGACAGCGACTTGTCTGTTTCCTTTCCCCGATTCCCCAATGCGGTTCCCCTCCCCCAATTCCCCCACAAAAAATTTTTTCTAAAAATTATATCTCAAAAAACAAATAAAAAGAAAATGAAAGACATGCCACAGCCTGGAATTGAAATATTTGTAAAATATATATCTTATATAGGGCAGATACAAATAAATACACACACACACACACACACACACACACACACACACACACACACACACGACTGGTACCCAGAATATATTAAAACTCTCAAAGCTCAATAATAAGAAAACATACAACCCAACTAACAAATGGGCAAAAGACAAAAGACCCAAACAGACAATTCAGAAATACTCATGACAAATAAGCACATAAAAGGTGCCCAATATCATTAGTCATTAGAGAAATGCATATTAAAATCTCAATAAGGTATCATTACACATTTATTAGAATGGCTCAAAAAACTGATAGTATCAAATGCTGACAAGGACATAGAACAACAAACTCTCATTTGCTGTAGATGGTAATTTAAAATAAAATAACCATGTAGGCAGTTTCTATTTAAAGTTAAACATACACCTTCCATATAACCCAGAAATCCCATTTCTGTGTATTTATACAGAAGAAATGAAGACATATATTTACAAAAAACTTAAACACAAAATTTTAGTGCACCTTTATTTATAACTGCCCAAAACTGGAAACAATCCAAATATTCATCAGCTAGTGAATAAAAAAACAAAATGTGGTGCAGTCACACAATGGTCCACTATTTGGCAATAAAATGGAACAAATTACAGATACATGGACAACAATAGATAAGCTTCAAAATCATTATGCTAAGTGAAAGAAGACAGACTCATTAGGCTATATATGTATGATTCAATTTATATGACACTTTGGAAAAGGCAAAAATTTAGGGACATACATTGGACCATTTGTTGTCAGAGGCTCAGGATGTACAAGGTGCCATCAGAGACTTTGGGGGTGATAAAATAAATAAATAAATAAATATATATATATATATATATATATATATATATATATATATATGTTTGTTTTTGTTTTTTACTTGAACAAGCATTTGTTAACCACTGTTATGTGCCTAGGGCTCTGTTGTGGTAAGGGTTGAAAAAAGAAATAACACGTTCTTTTACTTCAGGCGCTTGAATTCTACTTGGCAAATAATTTGCACAAATGAAATAACTCGTGAAGACTACAGCAATAAATAAGCAAGCTCGAGGCAGTGTCCACTAGATACCTTAATAATTACAGTGCTTACTTCATTTTATTTTTAATGGTTGTATATTTTTTTTATTAGTTTCAGGTGTACAAAACAATGTAACAGACATTTCACCCCTCACAAAGTGATGATCCCTCTCCCCCAATCCATTACCCCTCTGACATTGTATATAGCTGTTACAATGATAACATATTCTGTATCTTAATTGTGGTAGTGGTTATACTACCATAAAAATTGACAAAATTCAAAGAACTATATATGGTTTTCAGGGTGAATTTTACGATGTGTAAGTTATACCTCAGTAGACCTGACCCCTCAAACTCAACATGTGCATCCTTTTTCAGTAGTCCACATCTCAGTAATGACATTATCATCCTCCTCACTCCTTAAGCTAGAAATTTTATTAATCATTCTTCATTTCTTTTAATCTCCTCTACAAATCAATCTAATCAATCAACAAGTCCTGTCGACTATCTTCTAACCATTTCTTGAACCCATCCATTTCTTGCAATCACCACTGACACCACCCTAATCCAAACCACCACCTCTAACCCGACTGGCGCCACAGCCTCCTAAATGACCTGCCTGTACCTCTTTGCCCCCTTGGTACATTCCATATACTGTGGCCAGTGTAAGCTTTCCAAAATGCAAATCTAATGATATCATACCCTCGGCTTAAATTCCTCAAATACTTTAATTTATAATCTATAGTATGTATCAAGTATTTTATTGTTTAATAAAAAAACACTGTGCTTTCTTAATCTATCACCCTGACACTTTTCCCATAAAAGTCAGTAAATACTAATAGTCTAAAAACAAATATTTTAAAATCAGTTACCAGTTCTAAGAGAACAGGTAGGTAACCTAAGGTAAAGATGAGAAAAAGAAGCAATCAGGAAAAACAAATTGATGAGCTATCTAGATTTCTGATCGAAATGTTCTAAAATCTCTCTTGCTTAAGTTTTTCTCCTCACTACACATACTTCACTCCTCAGAACACTAAGAGCTGAGTTGTCGCTAACCTTCCTTTCTCCTGAGGGTCTTAACTATCCAGTGAGCTTTAGGTTTCTGAAGTTGAAAGAGCGCTACAGTACAACATGTGCTATGTGTTAACATAGCCTAACAAAATCCCCGCCCCAAAAATGTTTTTAAAAACAAACTTACTAGGAATAGCAGAAATAAAAAAGGTATAACTTTGCCAAGATCAGATGGATTTAAATTTGAAATGATACTATTCTTAACTTAGAGATTTTTCATATAAAGAAGTGATTTGGATAACTACATTTCTGCAGATAAAACAGTTAAAGAATCCTAAGGTATTAGATTTTAAGTATAAAACCGAGCATAATTAGATAAATATTTTATTTGAAATATAAGCTATTTTAGTAAAATGTATAGCCATGTTTAACAGTGATAAGTGTTACTGTAGTTTAACCATTGAGAAAATGTTTTGGTGTGCCACATTCCAGCTGCTTTCCAAAATAATAATTATCAATAATAATGTAAATGGCTGAACACTTAACATTGTGATTCTCTTTTTAGTAAAAAACAAACTGAAACAAAAACCACCAAAAGATAATTTTTTATTTCAGTATTGATTATAATCTGCAATAAAAATATGGCCATTCCAAAAATTACCAATAAGATACAATAATGGGGACTAAATTCATTTCAGATAAGTTGGTATATCATAATTAGTTTTTTGAAACGACAGTCAGTGGGTTTAGAGCAAGTTACATTCTAGTACATAAAATAAGGAAAATACTTAAGACCCAATAAAAAGCATTATCAACCTTGCAATATTTTCCATTTCCAAAGCTGCCTCTGGGTGCATGCTGACCTAAAATGCTACCGCAATTTCATATGAAAATAGACTCCAAGAATTCATCTAAACACGTTCATCTTATTGTATCAAATGAGTGAGCCATTAGATATAGCCAAGAGATACCTTTATTTGGAGGCTCAGGGTACAATGCTTTTTGTTGCAGTAAGATTTGAGCCACAGAGCTCAAAATATTCCACAAATGTAATTTCTATCATATAACTTCCCTTCTTACAAATTTCTAATAGTATGTTCTAAAAGAGGGTGACAGAGAGAGGAAGTTGGGGGGAAAAAAACAGTAAAGAGAAATACAGTAGTCTGTCATCAATCCCAGCTGGAAAGGAAGAAAACCTTAGTCTAACAAAAAGGAGGGCGGGCAGTGGGGAGTAGGGAATATATTTATAGTACAATAAGTAAGATATAAAAGGTATTTTGCTTCCAAAATAAACCTACTTGACTAGAATTAAAGACCCTTCTCGCCTCAGTGAACTTGAGATTCTCCCCCAAGTCTGTACAGGCTGTACTTCGACTTTTCACATTGCTCTTATCAGCCTAAGTTTACTATCTTTTTACTTGCTTTCTCATTTTTTTTTTAATAATCTAGGCAAGGACTTCAAGACACCAATTCGCCTTAAAAAGTAATTATTCTCATATATGTATCTCAGATGAGTTAGGGAACTTGAATTTGTCTTAGTCCCTCATGGGTAGGCAAGCCCGCTTGGCATGCATGCTAGACCAAGTTGTGACCAACCAGCCCTTTCACAAGCAATCAAACATTAAGAGCACATTTTTTTGTATGCCTGACCTTCTATCCAAATATTAAAAAGGGTTCTCTAGCCATCCTCTCTTTGCACTACCCAGTGACTTGCAATGTTTGTTATCCTATTCTTCTGAAAGCTAAATTAAGTCACCCATATATAAAAACCTTGGATTTAAATCTTTTCTCACAAATGTAAGGCTAAGATGCTAAATTTAGTGGTAATTTTCCTTGCTTTATCTGAGTTTTTTTCTTTTCTCTTTTCTTGGTTATGGTGCTACATTGCTTTTATGAAGGAGGGGGATCACACTCTAACCAGTTTCTAGCTGTTTTTTATTGACTGTAACAAAATCCAGAATCCTTGCTTCACCTTCCAATTCTTATCAACTTTATTCATTGCTAATTCTCAACTGGTCTTTGTTCCAGACAAATTAATTTATGTGCCAGATTCTATATAACATATTAATCCCCACTTATGTCCTGGCACTGCTATAGAAGACACAGACATGGGAGAATAAAAAAATATTACACAGCTAAGGCAGATACATACCAACTTTGCAGACTACTTCTTGTTTAAAATCCCCAAGACAGCTTTCAGTATGGACAACACAACCTCTTACAGTCCCATTCTTTCACTTAGTGTCCTTTAACGTAAAGAATAAAGACAACCCAATAAAGCAAGTTATAAAAATAAATTTGACATAATGACACCCATTTTCCCACAGGAGGGGCCCTTGGCAGGATGTACTCTGCCAGTTCTTTACCATCACCATAACAGCGTCTAATTACAGAGTTGTGAATAAAATAATAAAGCAACGCTTTATTAACCACATATATTCAAGAAACTATGCTAAACACATTATATACATTATCCCATTAACTCCTCAGGATATCCCTAAAATAGCTATTATTCTCCCTGTTTTACAGACGAGAGACTGACATTTAGAAAATTAGGGTAAAATACACAGAGTTTTTAACTACCAAACCCAGAATTTGAACCTGGAGCTACCTAGCTTTACCACAAAGCTCTTAGTCACTGCCCTCTACTGCATTTTTATTACCTGCCAATCGTAGAAACTAGAGTTGGCTCAGAGGAAATGGACAGGTGACAGTACAGCCCTCCAGACGGGAAGTTGCACCCAAAATGCCTTAGGGTGGCCGAGGAAGTTTCTGCTAGATGTAAAAAATTCTGGTTTCAAAAATGAGAAGTTTGTGAGTCAAGAAACTAAATCCTCTAAATTGGCTCTGTCAATGACAATGTGATCCTAGGCTAGATGCTGTTTCATTTTCTCCATCTGCACAACATAAAAATAGCATAAAACACAATATTTACAAATACATTTCAGGTTTGCCGGACAATGCAAAAATTAGGCAGCATTATTTTCTACTCTCTTCTGTAATTTTACTTTCCCATCCATGCTTTTGAACCTAATGAACACCAAAACTGGACTGTTGCTGAACTCTCTATGCCTTCACTCTCTCATACTTTATTCCCATATTACCTATTAAAAGGCTTTCTTTCATTCCATTTTTCTCATAAGCTGTTCATTTTAATGTTTGTTTTAGATAAAAATGCAATCCCTTTCATCACAAGGCCATACAATTTCCCTCATGCTTGATTACCTTCTTTATAACTACTCTTTTTTTAGCCCTCTAAAAATTAAATTTCAAGCTAGTCAAAGTTTGCAGCTATCTATCTGTAAGTGCCAACATTAAGCTATCTACTGATAACCCATGCAAAATATACTGTACTTGCTTACACTATGTACAAAACTTAATCAAAATGGATCAAAGACCTATATGTAAGAGCTAAAACTATAAAACTCTTAGAAGAAAACACCGGGGATAAGCTTTGTGACAATGGATTTAGCAATGATTTCTTAGATATGATGCCAAAAGCGCAGGCAACAAAAGAAATCATAAATAATTTGGTCTTTATGAAAATTTTAAAATTTCATGCATCAGGGCCAGCTGAGTGGCATGTTGGTTGGGAGTTGGCTTAGGACGCCAGCTCTGAGCAGCAGGACCCCGGTTTGGATCCCACATTAGGGCCAGTGACGCTGCGCCCTCTATAGCTAAGATGGTGAACAACAGCTCGACCTGGAGTTGGGCTGCTGAGTCACCAGCGACAGCATAGGCTGCAGTGGAGCTGCAGTGGGCTGCCATGAGCTACCGTGAGCGGCCAGCAGCCGGCATGAGCTGCCAAGAGCTGTCGTGAGTGGCCGTCCAGTGGCTGGCGACTGATCTGCCTCACCCGGGAAAAGCGCAATGATAATACCAACATGGGCCAGTAAAGCAACGTCCTCCACAACTAAACTGAAGAACAAAATGACAGCAACTTATCTGTTCCCCTTCCCCGATTTCCCAACCCTATTCCCCTCTCCCAATTCCCCAATAAAATCTTTAAAAAAAAACAAAAAAGAAAATTTCATGCATCAAAGGACACTACCAAGACAGTAAAATGACAACCTACAAAATGGGAGAAAATATTTGCAAATCATATATCTGATAAGAGATTAATATCCACAGTATATAGAGAACTATATACCTCAACAACAAGAAAAACCCAATTTAAAAGGGCTTGATAGACATTTCTCCAAAGATATACAAATGGCCAATAAGCACATGAAAAGATGCTCAAGGGCTCAAGGGCTGGCCGAGTGGCTCAGTTGGTTAAGAGCTCACTCAAGAGTGTGAGCTCTGAGCAACAGTGGTTTGAGTCCTGGCCCGAGCTGAGCAGCTGCTGAGCTGCCAACAGGTGGCAGGATGGCTCAGCTTAAAAAAAAAAAAGATGCTCAACACCACAAGTCATTAGGGAAACGTAAATCCAAACCACCATGATACCACTTCATACTAAGCAAGATAGCTATTATGAAAACAAACAAAAAGTGGAAAATAGCTAATGTTGGAGAGAATGTGGAGAAACTGGAACCTTAGCACATTGCTAGCGGGAATGTAAAATGGTACAGCCACTATGGAAAACAGTTTAGCTGGTCCTCCAAAAGATAAACACAAAATTATCATATGCATCCAGCAATTGCATTCCAAGGTATATACCCAAAGGAACTGAAAGCAGAGACTGGAAAAGATACTGTGCTCCAATATTCACTTCAGCATTATTCACAACAGCCAAAAAGTGGAAACGACTCAAGTGCTCGTCAACAGAAGAATGGATAAGCAAAATGTGGTATACACATAAATGGAATATTATTCAGTCCTAAAAAACAGAGTTGTGACACATGCTACAATATGGATAAACCTTGAAGACACAACAAATCAAATAAGCAAGACATAAAGGACAAATACTTTATAATCCTACTTATATGATGTACATAGAATAGACAAATTCATCAGGACAAAAAGTAGATTCGAAGTTACCAAGTACTGGCAGGGGGGGAATGGGGAGTTATTGCTGAATGGTTGCAGTTTCTATTCAGGGTACTGAAAAAATTTTGGCAATAGATGGTGGTGATGAGGTGCAATTAATGCCAGTGCACTGCACACTTAAAAATCAATAAAATGGTAAATTTTATGTTACATATATTTTACCACAATAAAAAATACAAAAAAAAGCACTGTCCTTATTCTAAGTGCTTAAATGGACAACAAAATTCTGATGCAAAAGGAAGTATCGAAATCTCAGTGCAAACTGCCCTCTAAACAACTTTAAATGGATACTTAATAATCAAAACAATACTTAAAACTATGAAGACAAAATGTCATTATTTTTGGTTCATACAGACCAAACGAAAGAGAAGTATTTTGAGATATAGCTTAAATTTTCCAAAGCTGAGGACTACTTGGGGATTTTTTTCCTTGTTGTCACAGTATTCATTATTTTGGTAACTTCATACTACTTACAGGATTATTATGACTATTAAAAAAGTATGTTCTATTTCTCACTATCAGAAAATACCTGTTATAAATAAAGGGGACAGCTAGCTTACACTCTATAGTGTTTGGAATAGAGTTATCAGTATAAACTCATGGTTTTTAATATACACAGGTAAAAATAGAAATAAACATAAGATGTTTATATACATATACAGAGGGTGCCAAAAAATACGTATACACATTTTAAGAAAGGAAAAAACTATTAAAATTGTAATACTCAACATATACCGGTAACAAAAGATGAATACAAGTCACGTTTGACTTCAGCAATTACAAGAGGTGCTTAAAGTGTCCAGACACTTCTGATTACAGCAAACTACTGCTTGAGCACCGTTGATCAAAGTGTCCACTTGTATACATTTTTTTGGCACCCCCGGTATTTCTAGCTCTGTCACTGAGAGGGCCTAGGAGCAATGACACCCCAGTGACAATGAGCACACGTAGCATCCAGATCTTGGTTTCTAAATACCATTCTCCAATAGAAGGAACCAGAGCTTCCTGGAGAAATGATTGATTCCAGGGCTAAAGAAAAGAAGACGAAACAAGTTGAAAATACAGATAGCCAACTTGAAGGCCATAATGGAACAATCTGAGCAATAAAATAATGATAGTATTAGATTATAAACCATAGACTAAAACAAATATCTATAACAATACTGATATAAACAAATTACTGAATAATAAATGCAGAGAGGGGACAGTTCTCCCTTACAGAAAAATTCCAATTAATAAATGTAGAAGGAAATGAGAAAAATATAAAGTCACCATCAAGCGAACCCCACTAACTTGTCTACCAAAGAAAGCTGAAATGAGTGAGCAAAAGTTTTAGAAGAACAGGATATCTGTATAGTTTCAAAGAATCTCCCCAAGATAGCTAGTATTTACAAAGAGAAAAATAGTTACCTTATAAGTAGAAAAATTTGGCAGACACGACCTTAACCAAACGAGTTAACATCATCTCTAATAAGATATGATGCACTGAGTAGGACTCAACATCACTTCTGTAGTATTTTGCCAAAAATGCATGACCTCAATCTAATAATGAGAAAACATCATACAAACTCAAATTGAGAGACATTCTATGAAATAACTGATCACACTCATCACAACTGTGAAGGTCATGAAAGATGAGAAAAGATTGTCAGATCAGAAGAGATGAGGGAGACTCAACCAAATGCTATGTCTGATCCTGGATAAAATCCAGAAATACAAAAAGGACATTAGTGGAAAAACTGGTAAGATTCAACTAAGGTCTGTAGTTTAGTTAATAGCATTGTACCAATGTTGAATTTCCTGGTTTTGATCATTGTTCTGGTTGATACAAACTGTTAACATTAGGAAAAGCAGGGTCAAGGGTATACTTGAGCTCTCTGTACCATTTTTGCAACTTCTCTTTAAGTCTAAAATTATCTCAAAATTTTAAAAAATGGTTTTAAGATGTATCTTGTACTTTCTCACCTTCAACTGAATTAAATTAATAAAGTTGAGAAATTCAAAAATATTTACACAGGGTAAATCCAATATTGCATTATTTAAAAAGCAACCTACATTAGAACACAACGTAAGTCACTGAGTTAATAGTTTCTATTTACCGTATTCCAGGCCTCTACCAAGTGCTAGAAATGTTGCCTTCAAGGAGCTTACAGTTGCCTCAGCAAATATGAAATATTCCATATCGTGCAGAACATTCTCTGGTCACAGTGCAATTAAATTAGAACAAAAAAGAAACAGCAGCAGCTTATAGTTGACAAAAGAAATAAAAATGATAAGCTATCAATCTGACTGATGAAAAATTAAGACACACACAATCACACTATAATCTAATGATTAAATAACAACAGTAACATCATTTATAATGCTAAAGTATATAAATGAAAAGCCTTTGGATAACTAAAATCTCCAAATAGGACATTAACACCTATCTATACATTTACAGAATTTAAGTAAGCTTAACAAACTCACTACCCGTTTCATATAGTAGTCTTATAAGTAATAATTAGTGTCTAATGCTTCAAAAAAGTACTACTAAATATATTCTACCAAAGATTGTACTTCTCCAACACAGACACTAGCTGCTTACTTTAATCTCAGGCAATAAAAATTAGTAAACAAAAGAGACATAACAATAACAAAAATAACCACAAAAATCAAACTGAACTAAATAGTTTTTAAACCAAGAACAATCTCAGGATAAAAAAGAAAAAACAAAAAAAAAACAAGTAGATCAATTTATATAGAAAGTATCTGGCTAAAGGCAGCTAACTGAAAATTAAAATGTCAACCAATACAGAAAGTATTATAAATTCAGTGGAGAACAAATTATGAGTCTGGATTTTTAATTATTCAAAATAATGCTTAAAGCTAATTAAAATATTCCATCTCCCCTCCTCCAGATGACTCAAACAGGGTTTAATGCATTCCAAAAGTTGCTGCAGATGCTAACTAACATCATGATCTTAACACTACTCATTGTTTCAAAACTTTTAAGAATCAAAGGAACTGCACTGTTCTAGTACCTCCAACAGGCCTTTCCAAATCAAAGTAGTAACATAGGAGGAGTCTATATATTAAAGATAGTAACACAAGGATTATGCTAACATCTGCAATATAATAGAAACATTACTGTTAAGATCCAAACCCAGGCAAAGAGCCAGATCACTCTATGAATAGATATTGTGATAACTGATTACTGAGAGAATTCAGTCATACATCTCAAGTATCAATAACTTGTTATAAATCTCATAACATTCTAAATTTCTGCTTGTTTTTCCAAGATTTAACATTAGCCAGTCAACAGTCGTCAAAATATTAAGATTCAAGGCCTAATCCTGTCATCAATTTACTTGATTTTAAATGACAGTACATACATGAAAACATGGCTTTCAATAATAATCACTTTTCCAGCATATAAATAGAACAGGCAGATAAGAAAGGGAGGGAACACTAAAGAAAAAATGCAATCTTTCCTAAAATGTCTCACAAAAAACAACAGCTGGAGGGCAGGAACCAAGTCAGACAATGTTGCAGTGCCCCTGGCTTTTTCCTCTGCTTTCTACAGTTTCTTTAGGTGGTCCTATCCTGTGTCAGAACTTTTAAATACTATTTAACTCTCTAAACAGTACAAGGTGTCAAAGCAGATGAAGTATGCTACCACTTTTGCAAAGTGGGATGAAGAATACATACACATTTGCTTATACATGCACAAAATATATCTTTGGAAGGATAAGTAAGAAAACATTAACACTGGCTCCAACCAAAACTGAGTGACACAGGACAACAGGGGAGATTTTCATTCTATACCCCAACAAACTGATATTTTGAATCATATGAATGTAGTTTTTATTCAAAACATAAATATAATAACCCAACAGATAAATGCTAATGACTCCCCATTTCTATCTTTCTCTCCCCACTAGAATTTAAGTGTCATGAAGGCAGAGATTTTTGTCTGTTTCTTCACTACTATATTCCCACTGCCTGGTCCATAGCTGGTGCTTGAAAAATATTTGTTGAATGAATAACTCCTTAACTTCTCCACTAAATTCCAGACTTGTATATCTAATTGCCTACTTCTCACCTCTGCTTGAACATCTAGTAGGTCTCACATCTACCAGGTCCTACTTAACACGTCCATTTCTACCCTATCCCCATGTAACTAACTGCTCCCCTCACTTCTTCCCCATCTCAATATACATGGCATCACCATCCTTCAGTAGAAGCCCCAAACCCAGAAATCACTTCTGTCCCAACCAGCCGCACTTCCATCCAAACCACAAGTTCAATAAATACCTTTAACTCCAAAATCTATCTCAAACCCTTTCTTACTTGTCTCTAATGCTCTAACTACTCAACCTGCCACAGCTTTTTCAGTGATCTCCCTGCTTTCTTTCTCCTCTATCTAATCTCCCCCATAGTCACTGTAAATCAGGCCCTATCACTCCCAGCTTTACAAAAATTCCAATAGCTTTTCAATGTACTTTAAAAGTAAAAGCCAAAGGCCTTTGGTCGATAAGACCTCACATGATCTGGCCCCTGGCTGTGACCTCACTTCTTACCTTTTACAAGAGCCCACCCTCTCCGAGCTTCCTTAGGTTTGCTGAACCCAAGCACCTCCAGGCATTTCCCCCTTTGTTGTTCCCCTGGGAACACTCTTCCCTCAGATTTCCAAAGGCTAATTCTCTCTCACTTTTCAGGTATCAGGTCGAAGGTCACCTCAGACAGGTCTTTCCTGACCACAGCAATTAAAGTAGTCTTCTCCCAGTCACTACCACAACTCCCAATTTTATTTCCTTCAAAACACTTATGATTCTCTAGAACTATTTGTCTTATTCATTGTCTGTCTCTCCCTTTCCCACCAGAATTAACGCTCCAGGGGGGGCAGAAATTTCATGTGTATTGTTGTATCCCTAATGTCTGTAACAATGCTTGGCATAAAAGTCACATGCCTAATAAATACTTAACTGATAGATAAGGCAAATCTGACTTTAAAGAAGGTCTACAAGATTTAATTTAATGACAGACTGAGAATAAAAGACATGGATAAACTACCTTCACATTTATAAAACACTGAAAATCACAGGCAAGGGTGGAGTGAAGTAAGAGTATTTCAGATGCAGGTGAACATTCAAACACACAGAAAAGATATTTTGCACACACTGTGTAAATGCACACTGTAGACATGTTCCCCCAACTTATAAACATCTGAAAAATATTTTAAAAGGGTTAACGCAAAACATGGCGTACACCTGTTATTTCATCTGTGACTCTTTTGGAAGGGTCTTCCAAACACTATTTGGGCCAAAGAGGCAAAGTATAACCAATCTGTTCATTTGTCTGTCTTAGAAAGGAATTCGAGATTCTGAAGGTTAGGGAACAGTCTTTTGAGTGTTTTTAAATGGCTATTATTATGTAGTCAATCAGGACAAAGTGATTATTTCCTATAGTTTACTATATGAATGTTGGTTTGGGACAGGTCTAGTTCAAAGATTTTGATACGGTAAAGAATCTATAGTAAATGTTAACAGTTTATATCTTATTATCTTCAAATTTTAAACTTCCAAAGTACTGCCCTTCACCTGGTAATAGTAATAATCGATGGCGGGAACCCATGAATTGAAGACTGTTGTTCTTGTTAATAACAGTCTTCAATTCACAGATGTTTTATTTACATGCACGTATCTGTGGGGTGGTAGGCAATGGTCCAGCCTCCCCGGTGTGTAAGTGCTCTAAAGAGAGTCTATGGGTCTGATTTCACCAGACCCTCAATGTTGAGACTGGTCTAGCATGTACATTGGCTACTCCTCCCCACAGCTATCAATCTTCGCTGTCTGCGGAAACAAAAGTGAAAATACTCATGGTAAGAATGTAAGAGATTGATGCCCTCTCCGCCAAACTGAGTTGTGTATCCCAGTGAGCACGTAAATAAGCAGATGAGTAGACACACTCTCACCTTACCTCCTTCGGGGGAAAATGGGGCCGAGGGAGGGGCGGCCAAGGCCGGGTTGGGGAGGCCCGGAATCCAGTCCAGGGGGTGGCGGGCTGAAGGGTCAGCGCTTAAGGTAGCCAGGGTCACTCACCACCTTCCTGGATCACCCCCCCTCCACTCCGCTCCCCTCCCCCCTCCTCGCCCCCAACTCCTTTCCTCCGCCCTATCTCCGCCACCCATCAACCGGTAAGGGAAGTTTCCCGGTGCCTGCAGCCGGGCTCCCCGACCCTCAGCGGGGTTACCTTCTGCAGAAGCGGGACAAGGGGCAGGGGATAAGGGGAGGGGAGGCAGCCCGAAGGAATGAAGGACGAAGCCCCAGCGAGGAAGGTGGGCGGCGGCGGCGGCGGCTGTCACTCGCGTTCCCCTGCTCACAGCGCTGCCATTACTGTGCCCGAGGCCGCCTCCCCGGCCGGCCGCCGCCACCCGCCCCGAAGACACGGGGGGTGCGCCGCGAAGCCCGGGAGCCCGCGCGCCGGACGCTCACCTGCCGCCGCGCGGAGACACAGAGAAGCCCGGACGGGACAGGGGCGAAGGGGAGGGGGGTGGGGAGGAGAGGACGGGGTGGTTACTGGATCCGTGAAACAATCGCGCTCCCGAGCGCCAGGCTTTTACCGACACACACCCTCCGCGCTCCCTCTTCCGCTGCCTCCAAGTCCCCCCCTGGCAGCGCAATGGTAGAGTCCCCGTTACGGCAAGCGCAGAGAGCCTGCTTTAGTGCAATTGCGAAAGGCCACGGAAATCAACAGAGAATCTCCAGGGTCTCCTTGCGGTCCTCGCTGTGAAGGAGGCAAGCACGGTTCGCTGAGCTCCAGAAGACTCAGCACCCACCAAGTTTGGGGATGGCATGCTAATAACAATATGTCGGGAAGGTGATCTCAACGAAAGTGTTTTCCTTTGAGTTCTTTCAGACCTATGTGAATAGTCCCATGCACTACAAATCTCCTTGCCACACACTTTTCAGGGGCTTTTCAAATAATCAGAGATATATTAGCAATACTATTTTTCTCTCTGACACACTCCTTTTCTAGTGGGTTTTCATCTGTAGACAAATTCTGAAACATTAATGTATTTTTAGTCAAGGAACTTCTCTTCAGGGTCTTGACCGCTAACCCCACCTCCCCACCACAACCATTATATCAAGTCTAATGGGTTTTTCCTCCCTTACAATTTTAAACAGTAATGTTGACAAAAATATGGATCTACCTAGCACCTCCTCATATGCACGGGACCACAATGGAACAAAAGCCTGGCTTTATTCCTTATTTGCCTCTCATAACCACAAGATCTCAGGGGTCAGTCTTACCAGAGTATTGGCCAGTTCTTCATTTGTAGGTTTTGAGCAAACCTTTCCCTTCCAATTCCCTTTCTTCAAACTATTTGTACCAATCCTTCAAGGCCCATTTAAAATCCAGTCTCCTGACCTGATAAACCCCACCAGTCTTTCTCCTTTCTAGTCCGCTTCTCAGGGCACTTGAAACCTGTTCTCTTTGTTTTAATAATTATATACTAAATTCAATTCAACCATTTGTTTCCATTATATGACCTTTTTTCTCACACATTCTCCCTCTTTTAATTCAGCAGTTCTCAAAGGGTGGTCCCCAGATCTCTAGAAATCTCCAAGACCTTTTTGGAGTCCCAAGTTTAAAAATAATCTTCTTGCTATTACAACGTGTCCTTTCTCTTTTATATTGGGTTCACATTTGTACGGATGGTGCAAAGCTATAGTAACACTGCTGACATTGCCATAGCAGGAATCAAGAAAGTAGTACAAAACCGTCATTGGATCACTGTATTCTTCACTGCCACACACTCCCAGTGTTTGTTTTTTTTTAATTGATTCAGGAATATTCTTGATGAAGTAGTAAAAATTATTCATTTTATAAATGTCAATCCTGTGTACATGTCTTTCTAATACTTTGAGTGAAGAAATGGGAAGTACTCGTGCACTTCTGCTATATACCAAAGTAGGATGGTTGTGGAAGAAAAACACTTGGGTGCCTGAGCTGTAATCTGAACCAACTGCTTTTATCATGGAACACCATATTCCCTTGAAAGAACAACTGACAGACAAATTAATGTTACTCTGACTTGGGAATTGACAAATATTTCTCCAAAATGAACAAAGTGAGCCTAACACTTCAAGCAAAACAGCTGACAGTATTTGTTGCCAATAATAAAATATAGCTTTCAAGTAAAATTTCAAAATTTGGAACACTTGTGTTCACCACCATGCGTTTGAAAGCTTAGACTTTTCTGTTGAGACTGTAGCGCTATTAATGAATGTGACTTTTGGATATCGTATGAGATAAGAGGTCTGACAATTAAGTTCACAAACTTATCCTAGAAAAAGTGCTACATACCTCATTGCTGTATATCACGACAGTCACCTTCAAAGTACTCCCCTTAGGAAGCTATGCACTGACACCAGCACCTAGTCTACCCCTCAAAGCAAATTTGGAACTCTTTTTCTGGAATGACTATCAGAGCTGTCATTGTATTAACCTTGATGTCCTGAATGTCTTCCTTTCAATATTTCCTGTATCTTTGGATAAAGAAAGAATTTATTGGGGGCCAGACCAGGTGAGTAGGGAGGGTGTTTCAATACAGTTATTTGTTTACTGGCTAAAAACTGGCTAAAGACAGTGCCGTGTGAGCTGGTGCATTGTAGTGATGGAAGAGCCATGAATTGCTGGCGAAAAGATCAGGTCGTCTAACTTTTTCATGCAGCCTTTTCAGCACTTCCAAATAGTAAATTTGATTAACTGTTTGCCCAGTTGGTACAAATTCATCATGAATAATCTCTCTGATATAAAAAAAGGTTAGCAACATCGTTAGAACAAGTTCGTGAATTTAATTGTCAGACCTCATATGTCAACGTATGGAAGATCTATCTACATGCCACAATTAATTAATATTTTCCAAATGACCAATGCAGGACATTAAAAATCAAGCATGGATAAAAGATAGATCCAAATTGCAAGACAGACCAATAGATAGATAGGGGTGTGTGTGTGTGTGTGTGTGTGTGTGTGTGTGTGTGTGTGTGTATGTGTGTATACATAAAAAACAATACAAGTTTCCTTCATTGGTTTTAGATTCCTCATTACAATTAAACTTTATGAAACTACCACTTGTCAAATTTTCTGTAGTGTCAGAGAGGAATATCCACACTCATCCGAAAATACTATTAAATTCTCCTCCTAAGGCCTCCTAATTTCTTCATATACTTCAACCATAGAGAACCTAGCTATTTTCTTTTAAGCCAGATATTAAACAGATAGGCAAAATGGAAAGCAATGGCGTTCTCATTAAATTTTTTTTTATTTTGGAAAATAGTTATTTTTCAGAAAAATATGTAATTTACGTTAACATATGCTTGGGTTTATTATTTTTTAATTAGTAAATAGATTTCTCTTTTTAATCCTAATATGGTAACTATTGATAAATATAATCCACATAAACACAAGCTCTTTGAGTACCTCAATAATTTTTTAAGAGTGTAGAGTGGTCCAGAGACCAAACAGCTTGAGAACTGTTGCTGACTCATAAACCACTTTTCTTTTAAACTCTAGCTGAGATTTGGACTAGTATGAAGGGGTGCCAAACATGAATCACTACAACACCTCTCTAAATTCCAGAGATCTCTCACTTTTGGATAGCTTATCCAATCAGTATAATAGGAAAATTACATTTCTAAAAAAAGTTACATCATCCAAGCCCTTAATATTAAATTGAGATTACTTCTTCCTTCTAGAAAAAACAAAAGGCATCCTTTGGCCAACCCTTCAAGCCACCACTTTAAGCAATGGTTGGTCTTCACCACAAAACTAAACCTCAAAACCTAGTTCATCTATAGTCTTTCCTTGTTTTACTTTTTAGCAAAGACTACATATATGACTAAAATATGTTTGGGCTTTGTATAATGTTTATTGAATTTCTCTATTTTCTCTGATTTCAAAAGTAATAAATGCTTTCTTATTAAAAAACCCCACTAATATTGCAGAAATAGATAATCATGTTTAGGTTGATAAATATTCCTCAAGGTAGTTTCTATGAATATGATTAAATATTTTTACAAGTCAGATCATATTATAGATATGCTATTTTGTAGCCAGCTACTGATCTTTATGAAAATACTTAAATAATTCTTAGTCAGTCAAAGTAATTTATAAATTAATATTTATTGAAAAAATATTATTGAAAAATAGTTTAAGTAGAATATCTCTAAATGTCATTACTTAAATCAGTAAGCAAAGTATGTCCATTTTTATTCATTTTCTACTTGCGAGTATACATAATTTTCTCTTTCAAAATTTTCCAAGTTCATTTCCTAATCTCCCTTTACCTACTATTTGAGGAGCCCAACCAGAATCATTTTCTGTCTTTATAAACTTCCTTTGTAGACATAAAACCCAAAGAGCCCTAATTTTTCTGGCACATTTTTTATTTCAAATAATTTATCTCATTTTTATATTCCACACACTAAATCTGAATTATCTTTTCTTAAATTTTTCCTGGGAATTTGTATTTCCTGGTTATACTATTTATTAAACATTTTCCCACCTTTTGTTTCTAGTAAAATTAAAAAAGTTAGATACTGAAGAATCATTTTCAAGTTTGTAGTAGCTGATTAAAGGGCCGTTTTATGCTTATAAAAATGAAAGTCTCCTCTTCAGAAAAATGTGTGACTGTAGATCGAGGGCAGGAATACAGAAGATACCCTTGGAGAATATTGCAGTGTAAGCAAGGAAAGAAGTACTGAAAAATAAAAACATCCACATTGATAGGAGTTACATCAAAGGGCACAGAACTGAAAGAGCTCCCAATGGCCAAAGCTAGAAGAATTTGAGCAAGAAAATAAGGTAGTAGTGGATTATAACCCAAAGTATAAAATACATATCAATGGGTGCACACTAATATAAATAAATGATTGAATACATTACTAAATGGGGAAGAACAATCTCATGCAGGAGAATTCCTAATAAATTATGTAGATACTGCACCACAAAGGAGGGGAGGCATAACTCTTCATTCCTTAATTGTGGCCCAGGAAGAGTGATTTCCTGCCAAAGAATGTAATATGGAAAGAGAATTTAGAAGGGTAACTTTACAGTGCAGAAACCTGACAAATACCACCTCAGCCAGATGATTAAGGTCAACATTAATAATAACTCATTGTTGATAGTATGTTCCCTTGATGTGATGTGATGAGAATGGCGCTTTACCTCTGTGATCATCCTCCCCTAAACACATGTATTCCAATCTAATCACGAGAAAAACATCAGACAAATTTCGATAGAGGGGCATGCTACAAAATATCTGACCAGTACTCCTCAGACTGTGGAGGTTATCAAAAACAAGATGTCTGAGAAAGTGTCACAGCCAGGAGGAGATATGACTACTAAATGTAATGTGGTACCCTGGAAAAGATCCTAGAACAGAAAAAAGACACTAGGTAAAAACCAAGAAAATTTGAAACATTTGGGTTTTAATTAATAACAGTATATCAAAATAGATTCATAAATTGTAGCAAATGTACCATATTAACGTAAAAGGTTAATAGGAAAAACTGGGGGGTCAGCAAAAGGTATATGGGAACTCTATTAACTACTAAATTTCTGTGTAAATCTAAAACTTCTGAAAAATAAAATCATTAATTTTTTTTAAAATCATCCAACTGTACACTAAAAAGAAGAAAAAGTACAAGGTCTCTAATCAGAAAAATCTCATAAGATTTTCCATACGAGAAGGTACAACCAAATGAACAGGCTATAGCTTTGACTCTCCAAGGCAATTCTGATTGAAAGCTATTTAAAAAAAAAAGAAAAAGTATTCTCTTTTAAATTAAAAAAAATTACCTATGAATCCCTTATATTTCTTTGTATTACATTCAGATGGGTAATTTAGCAAGATCAAAGCTGTGTTGAAAGAGAGCTCATTTTAAAGAAATGTCCATAACTTTCATCATTTGAGATAGTGCATTTAGAAGGTGATTTCTCAGAATTGGGAACAGAAAGTGAATCTGCGTAATGGATTACACTAAATAATATGTGAAAGGAGAGATAACATTTTTCATTTTTCTTAACTGTTACGTCATAGTAAAATTATGTGTCACTAAGTGTAGAACATTAACCATGATCCACCCAGATAAATGTGATGACAGAGAAGATGGGAGAACTTGTAACCTAATAAAAAAATAAGTAATGTGGGCCACCCCATTTGAGAAGAAAGCGACAAAGGAAACAGAGTAAATCAAATTTGGCAAATCTGGAAGGAAGCTAATTTAGAGAAAGGGTAAATGGGCTAAAAAAGAAACCAGTCTCTGGGCAAAGGAAGGTAGGCAATAAATAGTGTTAACTTGTGCCAAGTGGGTCTTAAGTGCTGAGGTATGCTCAACATCAATGTTGGAAATAGGAATATACAAGATTATGCAACCAGGTTTCTGAAATAGCATATTTGCATATGGCAAGGTTAAGACCTTAGCTGGGTATCAATGCTTTTTCCAGTTAAGTAAAACAACATGAGTCAAGCAAGAAAAAAAAAAAAAGACACTTATTAACCTTATGGCTTACTCAGCTACATCTATGTGGGGAAGCAAATTAGACTAATAATATAGCAAGAATTGTACACTAGCTTAATACTTAATAAAACAAAATAGTCATGTATCACACTAACCTAAAAAAAAAAATTACCAAACTCTTGCTTCCAAAAATATATTTTGTTAGTAAAAATAAAAAGAGAGAGAGAAAAAAACAAAGTGAGACATTCAAAATATGTAGTCTTAGAAATCAGCATATGTGTAAATTTGGTGAGTCTTTTAACCTATACGACTTGCAACAAGTCACTCACTTATAGCCTAGATCCTTAGCACCATTTCCCTACAACTATTGAGGAAGACAGGAAATACTGGAGGCATGGCCTCCTTGCACTGGTTTTCTGTTTTTCTGCATTTATTTTTATTTTAAATTATCATTCAGTAAAATTGATTGGGAAAGGAGTATACAATTCTATCTATTTTAACACATGTATAGATCTGTGTAGCCACCACCACAATCAAGATGAAGAAGAGTTCCATCACCCAACAAGGCCTCTTCCTTAAAACAATTTGTTTTCTTTCCATGTCATGGTGGGTTCTTGTCCATGTTCTTTCTCATTTAAAATTTTCTCCCTTCTTCCCAGCTATTTCTAACCAATTGACGTTAGAAAAGAATGGGAGAAAGGAAAATGCCTATGGGCTTCTGGTAATGAGAAGGAAGAGGAAGAAGAAACAGGAGAGGACTTCAGAGTAGTGGGAAAGCAGGAATTCAAAACATAGGGTTTCCAGCCTTCCATCTGGACAAGTCTCATAACCTTCAGGGAAGTCTTGGCTCCCTCATCTGTGAAAGTAAGGAGTTGGAGAACTTCAACTCACGTAAGAGACACCATACCTGGAAAGTCAAGACATTCCTAAAGGAGTATCATAAAATGATTATTTTTATAATTATAACAGTTAATATATAATTTTATTCTAATTTAGATGCTATTGTATATGTATTCTATTTTTTAAAATAGAAGGCAAAAAATGTGTAAAATTTTGAAGGAAGAAAAATGGAAAATTGAAATATGATGTCTACAGGCCTAATGCTTTGCATTAATCAATATAATTATTTTTCACTTTTAGTGCTAGAACACTTACATCCAGCCTGCGGAAGAATACTAGACTAAAAGAGTCCTATGTTTACTTCCAGATTCCACATTTATAATTCTATATATAGGTTTTACCTATTTGTACTGGGAAAGAGTATATAAAACAGAAAGGTGACAACTGGTATTTAAAAGAAAAACAACTTAAGCTACAGCACTTGATATTTTTCAAATATTTTGAAATATGTTAGAAGTATATATATATATTATGAACAATAACTTTTACATGTTAAGAAAAGATGTACAAACAAAAATCCATTATTTTCTGATCCAAAAATCCATTAACTACTTTAATATGTTTTACAAGGTTAAGAAAAAAAAGTAAGCATATTTATACATTTAAACAGTCCCCTTTATTAGAAAAGAACACTACCTAAATTTGAAATTTGTCCAGACTAGTCAAATTTTCTCAAAGATGCATTTTTACTTCCCAGAGTACTAATTTGGTTGAAAACAAGGTCAGAAAACAGTGCAATTACAGCTATATTTGATAGTTTTGGACATACCCTCCTTCACTGGGCTAATGCTTTCCAATGTTATCTCCTGCTACCTACACGGCCCAAACAATTGTTACTACACTAAATTTTTTACTGTTTCTAGACAAATCAGGTCTTCTAATGACTCTTTGCCCTCATGTACATTGTCCCTCTATCAGGAATATCTTTGCTCTTCTCTATGAGTGAAAGTCCTATTCATCCTACAGACTCTGTTCTCCCAATCTTTTACCATTACCACCAAATTAAACTAGGATTGATATTCATTCTTCCATATGAACACCTTCCTTTTCATACTGTAACTTACTATTCACACATAGGTCTCCCTTACTAGCTGTCAAGAACTGGGAAGCATCTGAGAATTTATACTACTTGCAAGCAGAGAAGTTGTCACAACTTCACGAATGCTGGCAGCAGACATGAAACTCCTGGGCTAGAGACTGGGTTCCCTTGCCCCACCCTTCAACAAATGTCACGCGGGTGAAATGGAGCAGCTCAGGTGATTGTTGAGTATGCAGCAGGTTTGTGTTACAGCTGAGGAACCCCAAGCTCAGGAATCTCAACTCTAATAATCAGCTGCCTTATAAAGAGTTGTTTGTTATACAACCTTCTTGAAAACATAGTCTGAAACAGAAGTAGTCAGCACTTCTGTCTGCAAAATGTGCAGAAATGTTAGAGACCCAGGGGAATTATCTGCCAACACTAGATTGCAAAGCTATTGAGCAAGTACTATGTGCAAAACACAAGGGAATATATAAGAAGGCTGAAACAGGTCTAACTGGACACCCAATAAATGTTAATTGCATGAATGAATGATTCAAATGGATGGGAAAACACTGGGCCATGTGGATATATGTATTTCCATGGTAGACATGTTTGTCTATTTTCATCTTCTTACTGAGCGATCTAATGTTCATAATGTTGCAAGTAAGCTTTGGAGTTAATTATTAAATTGATTTTCTGATTGGAAAGGGGCTTCATGTGAATCTGGCCAGTTTTTCCTCAACACTTTATAATCCCTAGGTAATAGTTATAAGGAGACTCTGTGCTCTGCCCCTAATTTTCCAACCTTAACCCCCCTCACTCTCTTGAGTGTACACTGTGCTCCATCTGTATTGATATTGTTGCACTTCATCAAAATGCCAAACTCCTTCATAATGCAGAGCCCTTTTACAAGTTGTCCTTTGCCCAGGACAATTTTATATTGCCTCTTCTCTGAGCTAGCTCCCATCCATCTTTCAAGATTTAGCTCACAAGCTTCCTGTTCAGGGAAGCCAACCTGCCCTTTAGACCTTATTGGGTTCCTGTTTCTTGTCCCTGTAACTTTTTGTACTTTCCCTTCAAACCCTTATCACAAGTTGTAGTCCAGTAGTTACTTGTATGAGTGTTTATTTAATGTCTGTATCCCCCAATTGACAAATTTTGACTGGGTGGGGGCCATGTGTATCATGTACCACTTTATTCTTGCACCTAGTATAGTGCTTGAGACATAGTAAATCCTAATGAGTAATTGTTGAATCAATCATAAATACTTTACCTAGTAAAGCTGTCCTTCAGAAATGACGAATAAAGACTTTTCCAAACAAACAAAAACTGAGGGAGTTTATCACCGCCAGACATGCCTCACAAGAAATGCTAAAAAGAGTTCCTCAAGTTGAAATAAAAAGATGCTTATAAACAACGTGAAAGTATAAAACACATTGGTAACAGTAGGTATATATTCAAAATCAGAAAACTCTAATACAGTAATGGTAGTGTACAAATCACTGAACTCTAGTATAAAAGCTAAAAGCTAAAAGTATTAAAATTAACTATAGTTATAAGAATTTGTTAGCTGATTCACAATATAAAAAGATGTGATGGATCGAGTCAAGATGGCGAAGTAGGTAAATGCTGTGCTTACCTCCCCCTCAGGACTATATCATGTTACAACTAAACTACAGAACAACCATCACTGAGAATCACCTGAAGTCTAGCTGAACAGAAGTCCTATAACTAAGGATATACAAAAGAAGCCACCTCGAGACTTACGGTAAGTGGGGTGAAGTCACAGCATAGGCTGGGGCCACACCTGCATGTGACCATTAAAAATTGGGAGGGACATCTCAGCTGCAGAGGTCCCCCACAAAGGAGCAAAAAGTTCCAGCCCCATACCAGGTTCTCCAGCCCAGGGTTTTAGTGTTGGGGAGAGACGTTCCCATAACTTCTGACTGTGAAAACTAGCAAAGCTACCCTTTAGAATTGAAGGACAGATATAAACCTTCCCAGATAAGAAAAAACTAAAGGAGTTCATCAACACCAAACCAGAATTACAAGGAATCTTAGAGAGACTTCTTTAAGACCAATAAATAAATAAATAAATAAATAAAATGTTAATAACAGCATATTTATCAACAATTACTTAGGGGCTAGTTGGGTGAATTCAGTTGGTTAAGAGCATGAGCTCTGAGCAACAGAATCGCCAGTTCAATTCCCACATGGGATGGTGGGCTGCACTCCCCCGAAACTAGGATTGAACATTGGCACCTTGAGCTGAGCAGCTGCTCAGCTGGTGAGAGCGCATGCTCTTAACAACAAAATTGCCGGTTTGACTCTCACATAGGATGGTGGGCTGTGCCCCCCTTTTCTCCCTCCCTCCCCACCAATAAATAGATTGAAAGCAGCAACTGGACTTGGAGCTTAGCTTGTGCCCTCTACAAGTAAGTTTGAAGGACAACAACTTGACTTGGAGCTGATGGGTCCTGGGAAAACACAATGTTTCTCCTTCCCCAATCCCCTAACACTGTTCCCTTCCCCAATTACCCAGTTAAAAAAAAAAGGAACAAAAAACCCCAATTACTTTAAATGTAGATGAAATAAATGCTCCAATCAAAAGACAAGGTGGCTGAGAGCAGCTGGTTAGCTCAGGTGGTTGGAGCTCACGCTCATAATACCAAGGTTGCTGGTTCGATTCCCACATGGACCAAGTAGCTGCGCCCTCCACAATTAGATTGAGGACAACTACTTGACTTGGAGCTGATGGGTCCTGGAAAACCACAACTGTTCTCCAATAAAATTTAAAAAAACAATAGTGTGGCTGAATGGATAAGAAAACAAAACCCTTACATACACTACCTACAAGAGGCTCAATTCAGATTGAAAGACACGCAGAGACTGAAAGTAAAGAGATGGAAAAAAGATATTTCATGAAAATAGAAAAAAGTGCTGTGGTAGCAATATTTATACCAGATAAATAGGTTTTTAAAACAAAGGCTATAACAAGAGACAAGAAAATTCCACCTCAGGATATTTATCCGAAGAAATCCAAAATGCCACTTCAAGTGTATGCATCCATATGTTCATTGCAGCATTGTTTACAATAGACAAGATGTGGAGGCAGCCTGGCAGTCAATGGATGAGTGGATAAAGAGTAGGTGGTACATACATACAATAGAATATTGCTCAGCCAGGGAAGGGAATGGGTTCTTGCCATCTGCGGTGGCATGGATGGACCAGGAGGGCATTGTGCTGAGTGGAGTATGTCAGACAGAGAAAGACAGATGCAAAGTGATTTCACTTATATGTGGAATCTAAAGAACAAAATAAAGAAACGAAACAGAAACAAACTCATAGATACAGAGAACATTTTGATGATTGCCAGAAGGGAGGGAGTTTGGAGGTGGGTGAAAAATGGGAAGGGATTAAGAAGTACAAATTGGTTGTTACAAAGTACTTATGGGGATGTAGGGTATAGTATAAGGAATATAGTCAGTAATACTCTAATAACTCTGTATGGCGTTCAGATGGGTACCAGATTTATTGGGATGATAGATGGGAGGGAGTTGGAGGGTAGGGTGCAAAAGGTGAAGGCATTAAGAAGTATAAATTGGTAGTTACAAAATAGTCATGGGAAGGTAAAGTAAGGCATAAGAAATATAGTCAATAATATGGTAATAACTATGTATGGTGCCAGGTGGGTACTAATCAGGGGGATCACTTCTTAAATTATACAAATATCTAATCACCATGCTGCACACCTGAAATTAATATAAAATAATATTGAATGTCAACTGTAATTGAAAATTTTTTAAAGGGAAGAAAAAGGTGAAGGGGAATAAGAGGTTGAAACTTCCAGGTATAAAACAAAAAAGTCTTAGGAATGTAATGTACGGCATAGAGAATATGTCAATAATATTGTGATAGCATGTTATAGTGTCAAATGGTTGCATCGTACTCATTGGTGAAAAGCTGAAAGCTTTCTCTCTAAAAACTAGCAAGAAGACAACACTCTTGCTACTACTATTCAACATAGTCCTAGATGTCTTAGCCCTAGCAATTAGGCAAGAAAAAAAAGTATCCAAATTGGAAAGAAAGAAGTAAACCGCTTTGTTTGTAGATGACATGATCATATATATATATATATATATATATATATATATATATATATATATGAAACTCTAAAGAGTCCATCAAAAAGTGTTAGAACTAATAAATTCAGCAAAGTTTCCAGATACAAAATCAACCTACAAAAATCAATTCATTTCCATATATTAACAACGAACTATCTTAAAAAGAAATTAATAAAACAATCCTTTTTAGACTACCATTCAAAAGAATAAAATACTTAATAATAAATTTAACCAAGGAGGTAAAATATCTGTATACTGAAAAGTATAAAACACTGATGAAAGAAATTGAAGAAGAAACAAATAAATGAAAATATATTTCATGCTCATGGATTCGAGAATTCATATTGTTAAAATGTACATACTACCCAAAGTGATCTACAGATTCAATGCAATTTCTATCTGAATTCTAATGGCATTTTTCATAGAAATAGAAAAGGCAAACCTAAAATTCATATGGAACCATTAAATACTCCAAACAGCAAAACAAATCTTGAGAAAGAACAAAGCTGGAGGAATCACACTTCCTGCTTTCAAACTATTTTACAAAGCTACAGTAATCAAAGCAGTATGGTACTGGTATAAAAACAGACACAGAGGCCAATGCAACAACATATAGAGCTCAGATATAAGTACATAGATGATAATCTAGTCTTCAACAAGGACACAAAGAATACAAAATGGGGAAAAGATAGTCTCCTCAATAAATGGTGCTGGAAAAACTGGATATCCACATGCAAAAAAATAAAATTGGACTCATCTGATACCATACATGAAAATCAACTCCAAATGGATTAAATACTTAAACATAAGACTTGAAACTGTAAAACTTCTAGAAGAAAATATAGAAGAAAAAATCCTTGACATTGATCTTGGAAACGATTTTTTAGATATGACACTAAAAGCATATGAGCAAAAGTTAAAAAATAAACAATTGAGATTACATCAAACTAAAAAGCTTCTGCAAGGCAAAGTAAACAATCATCAAAATGAAAACATAACCTATGAAATGGGAGAAATACTTGCAAACTACATATCTGATAAAGGGTTACTACCCAAAATATGTAAAGAACTTGTACAACTCAATAGCAAAACCCCAAAACAACCTGGTTTAAAAATAGGCAGAGGACGTAAATAGACATTTTTCCAAAGAAGACATACAAATGGCCAACAAAGCTATTTAAAAGGTACTCATGAAAAGGTGCTCAACATCAATAATCATCATGGAAATGTAAATCAAAACCACAATGAGATATCATCTCACACCTGTTAGGATGCCCATTATAAAAAAAATCAGAAAATAACAAGTGTTGGCAAGGATGTGGAGGTAAGGAAACCCTGGTACACTGTTGGTGAGAATGTAATTTGGAATAGGCACTATAAAAACAGTATGTAAGTTCCTCAAAAATTAACAATAGAACTACCATGTAATCTGGAATCCCACTTCTGGATATTTATCCAAATGAATGAAAATCAGGATAGTGAAGAGATACTTGCACTGTCATGTTCATTGCAGCAGTACTTACAACAGCCAAGATATGGAACCAACCTAATGTCCATCAATAGATGAGTGGGTAAGAAAATATTTCACATGTATACAATGGAATATCATTCAGCCTTAAAAAAGAAAGAAATCCTGCCATTTGCAATAACATGATGGACCTGGAGGACAATATGCAAAGTGAAATAAGTCAGACAGAGAAAGACAAATACCATGTGATTTCACTTACATGTGGAATCTACAAAATAAAACAAATGAACAAGTAAAATAGAAACAAACTCATAGATACAAAGAACAAATTGTTGGTTGCCAGATGGGAGGGGATTGGAGAGATGGGTGAAAATGGTGAAGGTATTAAGAAGCACAAATTGCTAGCTACAAAGTAGTCATGGGGATGTAATGTACAGCATATGGAATATAGTCAATAATACGGTAAGTACTATGCATGGTGACAGGTAGGTACTAGACCTATCAGGCGATCACTTCATAAAGTATATAAATGTCTAATTATTATGCTGTACACTTGAAACTAATAATATTATATGTCAACTGTAACTGAAAAATAAAATTTTTTAAAAGAAGAAGGCATAGCATCCCGAATGAGGGAAAGACAACACTGCAGCCTGTAAGTGAGCCTTACTGTAACGTAAGCACACAAAGTGTGGCATGTATTAAAAAAAAATCTTGGGCCGGCTGAGTGGCGCGTTGGTTAAGAGCTGGCTTGGGAGGCCAGAGGGCCCCGGTTCGGATCCCACATACGAGGGCCAGTGACACTGCCTCCTACAGCTAAGATGCTGAACAACAGCTTGACCTGGAGCTGGGCTGCTGTGAGTCGCCAGGACAGTGTAGGCTGCAGCCCCTGCTGCAGTGGGTTGCCATGGGCTACCATGTGCAGCCAGCAGCCAGCGTGAGTGGCCAGCAGCCGCTGTGAGCGGCCGTCCAGAAGCCGGCGACTGATCTGCCTCATCTGGGAAGAGCGCAATGATGGTGCTAACTTGGGCCAGTGAAGCAACGTCCTCCACAACTAGACTGAAGAACAAAACGACAGCAACTTGTCTGTTCCCTTTCCCCCAATTCCCCAATAAAATTCTTAAAAAAAAAAAAAGATACCAAATATATCTAATAATAGAAATTATCAACACATTAAATTGTGTTATAATTTAAAAAAAATCTCTTCACTAAAGAAAAAAAAGAAAAGAGGGATAGATCAGACTATTTTCCTGCCTGTCATAGGTGGTAAGTCACTCCAGGATATTTAATGGCTTACTGTGATTTGTTATAAACAAAGCAAGACACTAGTGAAAATAGTAAGAACAGATTTTAAGCAAATATATAATACTGTAATAGAGTAAAGGATCTAGCATGAACTGAACTTAACTTTGATTAGTAAAGAAGTGACTGGGTCTTTTAAAGGGATAATGAAATAATAGGGAGGGAATGAATGGGGCTCAGTAGAGTCAGGGAAGTGATCAATTACAAAAAAGCAGGAAGGCAAGGTTGGGCCACTTGAAACTCATTTGATTTTGATAACTGGTGCGTATTGAAGGTCTTACCCTCCCACAGAGACTGGGAGACAGGGACCCAGTCTGTAATGGCGGGAACAAGCTATACTTTTTTGGCCACTTTGAGTTTTCTCAGGCAGGTACTTTAAGGGGGGATAGAGTTAACATAAGGAAGTGGCATAAAGCTTTTGGAAACTTTGCATTTTGCTCAAGTCTTTATAGGCTAAGTTTGAGGTCTAGTTGAAAAAATGGCTCACAGAAGCCTGGCTAGACTTTGGTCAAGGACAGAATCTTTGTCAGGCTAAAGCATGGTTAGAAGATTTGGCAGTATAAAACTGGCTATTTTTAGGGCCAGCTGAATGGCGTGTTGGTTAAGAGTTGGTTTGGGACACCAGCTCTGAGCAACAGGGCCTGGTTCAGATGCTACATGAGGGCCAGTGATGCTGTGCCCTCTACAACTAAGACGGTGTACAACGGCTCAACCAGGAGCTGGGCTGCCATGAGTCGCCGGCAACGGCGTAGGCTACTGTGAGTGGCTGGCAGCCAGCATGAGCTGCCAATAGTCGCTGTGAGCGGCCGTCCAATGGCCTGCGAGTGACTGCCTCATTAGGGGAGAGTGCCATGATAATACCAAATGGGCCAGTGAAGCGATGTCCTCCACAACTAGACTGAAGAACAAAAGGACAGCAACTTGTCTGTTCCCCTTCCCCAATTCCCCAACGCTGTTCCC
>NW_017731533.1:863165-867764 GCF_001890085.2 Hipposideros armiger | reverse complement strand
CCAACATGGGCCAGTGAAGCGACATCCTCCACAACTAGACTGAAGAACAAAAGGACAGCAACTTGTCTGTTCCCCTTCCCTGATTCCCCAATGCTGTTCTTCCCCCCAATTTCTCTAATGATTAGTGAGGTCCAACATTTTTTCATATGCCTGTTGGTCATCTGTACGTCCTCTTTAGAGAAATGCCTCTTCATATCTTCTTCCCATTTTTTAATTGGGTTGTTTGTTTTTTTGGTGTTGATTTGAATGAGCGTTTTATAAATTTTGGATCTTAACCCATTATCAGATATATTGTTGGCAAATATCTTCTCCCCACTTCCTAATTTTAAAACAAAGGTGCTGGTTTAGATTTTTAAGGCTCTTTCTACCTCTCAGATGCCACAAAAATCAATGAAGAAACTGGGGCAAGTCATAAAGTATTAATTATAGCTAGCATTTATTTAGTGCTTACTTTGGGCCAAGCACAAAATGCCCCATACTTTACATGAATTAATTCTCACAGTCACCTAAGAAGGAAGTAATAATATAATCCCCACTTTACAGGTGAGACAACTGAGTCACAGAGATGTTTAGGAACCTCCCTAACATTTGCTCAGCTAGTCAAGTATCAAAAGGAATTTTAACTCAGAATTCTGACTCTGGAGCCCTGACAACAATCATTAATTATAAACAAAGAGGAGATTGATTATTTTTAAAGAGGGTCAGTAAAGTAGGTGGTATTTAAGCTGGGTCTTAAAGCATGAAGATTTTAACAAGCAGATGTAGAAAATTGGTGAGAAAATTGAGTGAATAAGGCAAAAAGGCTGGAAGATGTAAGTGGTAAGGTTTGGCTAAAGTGCTGACGATTAATAATCTTGCAGCTCATTTGGCTGACCCTGAAATTTTTTTTTTTTTAAGATTTTTATTGGGGAATTGGGGGATGGGAGCAGCGCTGGGAAATTGGGGGAAGGGGAACAGACAAGTTGCGGTCGTTTTGTTCTTCAGTCTAGTTGTGGAAGACGTCGCTTCACTGGCCCAAGCTGGCACCATCATTGCGCTCTTCCCAGATGAGGCAGATCAGTCGCCGGCTTCTGGACGGCCGCTCACAGCGGCTGCGGGCCACTCATGCTGGCTGCTGGCTGCACATGGTAGCCCATGGCAACCCACTGCAGCAGGGGCTGCAGCCTAAGCCAGCCGACAGCAGCGCCTCAGGGCAGTTCAGCTCCAGGTTGAGCTGTTGTTCAGCATCTTAGCTGTGGAGGGCAGTGTCACTAGCCCTCATATGTGGGATCCGAACCGGGGCCCTCTGGCATCCCATGCCAGTTCTTAACCATCGCACCACTCGGCCGGCCCTGACCCTGAAATTTTAAAAAAGATAGATTTGCAGGTAATTTCTTTGAAGATTCTGACTCAGTGGGTCAGCAAGTTGGGCCTATGGCCTGGGAACATCCTTTCAACAAGCTCTTCAGATGATTCTGATGTGCAAAAAGGTATGAGAGCCAGTGTGGTAGAAAATAAAAGGGTCCAACATGGAATGACAAAGATATTTGGACTTTGTTAGCCAATAAGATTTCCCTGAAGTTTTTTGCTTTAATTAAAATTTTATAATTTCAGAAAATGTAATGCATTCGTACAAAATTCAAGAGGCCGCCAGAGGGGAATTCAGTCACCTTTCTACCTCTCACCCCTTAAGTTCCAGTTCCTCTTAGTCATTCTAGATTTTTAAGATGAGAAATCACATCATGAGATCCGTGCATGGGGAAAATGAACCAGACAGAAATACCTAAGATGAGCTATATTGGAGGGAAGGATGATCTCAGACTGGTAATAATGGTTATGCCTTTGCCCTGAGTATTCCTATTCTATAGAGACAATTCTTCTGGATACAATCCCCTTGAAGTGATCTATGAAAATTAGATTTGAACAAAGCTTGGATTCAGACTAGGTCCTACTCAGTGCAAATTATGAAGACACTGACACAGTGTGAGGAAAGAGTGAAGACAGAGAATATACAAAATGGAGTCACTCTGACAGAGTTGCTAAAATGAACACTATAAAGGTTGAGGCATGAGGAAACAATTCTATTCTTGTTCTAACTAGCCTTGGAACTTAAACTTTTAAACTTTCCAGTCCTGCGCCAATGCCTGGATATACATCAGTTCATTGTGTGTCAATACTTGGACACACACCAGACCTCCAGATAACCCTGATTACCCATTGAACAACTCATATATCCAGACCACTTGACATCCATCTCACATTTACTTTCCAGACCAATGGAAGTGACCAGACTTCCTGGTGCCCATCATCTAGACCACCTGGCATCCATCATCAAGATTGCCTGACAGCTGACTGATAATCATCCTGAACCAATTCTAGGGCTAAGAATGAAAGGCTGATTATTCTCAAGAATGTATTTTTAACAATAGGAACTCTTTTCCTTCTTCTTTGGAACACTTACATGTTTTTGCCTACCTGTGTTCCCAGTTTGCAAATTCAAGGCCCTTGAATAAATCTTTATCATTTATTTCTAGCAAAGCCTCCAGACTCTTTTTGATTTTGTTCGACAAGTGGCTGATCATACAAAATGAGAATACTCTATAACCATGCTGTTCTTCTTTATCCTTGATAGCCCACTTTAAAATTTACTATGAACTTTCCAAAGTAGGTATATTTACGAGAAACTGAAAAATCAGTAATTGGCATTTCTAATCAAGTGCTGGAATTATTTGGAAAGGTTGACCCTGAGAGGCAGGTGATTTGTCTCAAGAACTCAAGCTTCTTTTGGAATCCTTTACTATGGGTAGGCAGAATTATGTCCCCCCTGAAGAGGTCCACATCCTAATCCCTGGAACCTGTGAATATGTTAGGTTACATGGCAAAGGAGATTTAAGGCTGCAGATGGAATGAAGCTTGCTAATCAGCTGATTTTGAGATGGGGAAATTATCCTGGATCATCAGGGTGGGTCCAATGTAAGCACGAGGGTTCTTATAAGTGAAAAACGAAGGCAAGAGAGACTCAGAGAGATGGCAGCATGAGGACTCAACCAGCAGTTGCTGGCTTTAAAGGTGTAGGAAAGGGCGATGAGCCAAGGACTGTGGGTGGCCTCTAGAAGCTGGAAAAGGCAAGGAAAAGCACTGTTCCCTGGAGATGACCCCTTGATTTTAATTAACGCAGTGAGACACGTAACAGACTTTCAACATATAGAACTGTTAGATAATAAATTTGTGTTGTTTTAAGCTAAGTTTGTCATAGTTATAGCAGCAGTAGGAAACTAGTGTGTCTTGACTGCTATCTCCTGCCCTCTCCCTTCAGGTCCCAGGTACTGTCTCCTGTTCTCCAAAAGGGCAAATACTCTTCTCCTGCTCTGAAGGGTTCTATATGACGTTTACATCTTAGTACATGTCGGTTTACCACTCATACTTTCATTTTAAGCCCTTTAAAGGTCTAATAGTTCCATTAAAAGAATGCGTACTTTGTTAAAGATACTCAGGAATAAACAAGCAGGTGGAGAACAGTTTGGGGAATAATCACAATCTTCTCTCCACTTGTAGCTAAAAATCTATTCATCACATGGTCAACCTTGAACACAATGAGTGGTACGATTATTCAGGGTTTAGAAATCCTGTCTTCCTTCTTGTCTTCCCTTCTAATGACTTTTTTTTTTTTTTGGTGAGCTAAAATGATCTGTATTGATTACTTACGGTTAAATATTCTGTGCCATCCCTCTCCAACTACACATACAAAAAGGATGGGTTAATGTAGTTTGGTAATGTTCCTCATTAAGAAATTAATTTTTATAAGGTGGAGACAGGCATCAGCTGTTACACTGGAAGGAGGAACTTCAGAATACTGCCAAAGTCAAAAAGGGGACGTGAACTTACCAGGCCTTTATTCTCTTATCTCTGATAATATGCATTACAGCTGGAAGTTGCTTGAGTTGGCCAAATCAAGCACTGAAGAGTTCAAGATTTTTCTCCTGCTCTACTGGGAGATTCTAATATTTCACAAAACTTCTTTTCTCAACCTATACTAAGCTGATACATGTTTTTTCTTTTCTCAGCAATTTTTCAAGTAGTGTCCTGGACAGCGGTTTCCAGCGTGTTGCATTCCTGAGTACTGTAAGTTGGGTGAGAGATTGTTTGAATTTCGTTTTTCCTGAATGTAAAAAGGCTTATTTTTATGCTAAAAGCCCTGCCTTTCTGAGGGCCTCCTCCGCCTTTCAATTACTTAGTATCTTCTGAGTACATTTAAATGGTTCCTAGTTTACAAGAGGTGACTGCTTTACAGGGCAGAAACGTTTCCGGGTTTCCAGTTGGATGAAAACTAAGCTCTCTTCCCTTAAAGGCAGGGGTTTGCTTGAACCAAAAAGCCTTCCTCTCCTCTGTCCCATCACCAATTGGAAACTATCGCTGTTTCTCCGCGACACTGACGCACAAAGGCACCCGGGTGGCAGCAGCAGACTGGGCATAAGGGCGGCCAGTCGGGCCTCCGGAGGTCTCGCGTCCAGCCGGGGACACCGGACGCTGCAGGGACGTGGGAGTGGGGAGGCTCCTGAGGCTCTGCAGGATGTGTCCCTGGCCAGGAGGGGCCCACGACATTCGCAGACCTCAGCTTGG
>NW_017731533.1:776725-862380 GCF_001890085.2 Hipposideros armiger | reverse complement strand
GGGGGTCGGGGCCCCGGGGCAGAGGCGCCGGGCGGGCGGCAGCCGGGACGGCGGGGCTCCTCGGGCCGCCTCCCCCGGCCGCTCCCACTCATCGGTTCAGGGTCGCCTCCGTCCGTGTTGGCCGCACAGCTCTTCCGAGCGCGGAGCTGCTCGTCTCTGCCTTCAGCCTCCTTGACTCCTTTGAACTTGGTACACGTTTGGAAAAGCCTTTATGAAAAACCCTCCTTGCTCTGATGAGTGTGGTCCTCACTCTGAAAAGAAAAAGGAAACCAGAAGTAAGGACGTTGGTTTATTTACCACAGCCGGCTATTAGTAGCACCTTTGTCCCAGTTTTATGTACTCAGTTGGGATATAAATTGACGTTAACCCATTTCTTCTCCGAAACATGAGTCTGAGGGACATCGCTGTTGACTCATTTTCGTCCCCAGACACGGTAGATCTGATGAGATAGTGCGAAGAAGGGACAAATCGCGGTTTCTCTTATTGTGTACTTTTGATTTTTGCCCTGTTCTGGGACCACCTAACAAGGTTCCCAGAACGTGCTGAACAGGGAATAAACACATTTTCAACATAGCTCTTTATCTTACTGCTTATTGCAAGTATACCGGAGTCTAAGTTTGAAATAATTTAGCCGTTTCCTGAACTGTGGTCTGTAAAGCAGCTGTCAGTTTGCGATCAAATTTTCAGAAATTTTGACTTACAAGATCAGCCTGAAAGTCTGACTAAAACTGAAAGAGCCCCTTTTAATAGTGCGGCTTACTACGTGACTTGCATAAAAATTTTTCCTTTTCTGTTTAATTTGTCGGTCTGCTGAGAGTGCAACCACCTTTCCGTGAGGTAAATATAAATCTAGGTGCACAATGAAAGGTGAAGTATGAAAATTGTATTGGATTACGTTAATAACTAATGTTTTCTGGTTTTTCCCTTTGGGTACATTTTTCTCCTAGTTTTGATCCCCTTTTGGATAACAAGCTGCTTTCCTTAAGTCAGAGTAGTCTTTAAATCTTTGAACTTAAAATAATGTTTCCCCTAAAGGGAGGCAAATTGCAAACAGTATTTTGGCCAATGAATGTTAAGTATTAAAAAAACTGATGTTTAAGGAACTACTTACTGATCCAAACATAACTTTTAAAAAGATATTTGAATGTGTTTGATCCTGGATGAGTAAACACTGAAAGTATTGTCTTATAGTATTGATAATTAAAACGTTTTTGGTGAATTTGTAAATAGATCAATGTAAGTAAGTAAGCAAATGCTTTCCCAGTGACTTGCTGGTCAATCTGGAATTGTGTTGGTGAGTGTGAAGTTGTAATTACACTGATGTTTTGTGTACATATTTTGTAAGAATATATGAATAAATTTTTACTGGATATATAAACACAGAGGAGCTCTTTAGTCTCTTTGTTTTCGCATTGTCTGGGAAGGTTCATGAAATTTGCTTCCACTGATGAATTTAACAAACTCCATAGACCAGTTTCCTACTGAGGAGAGTCATTGCATGATTAAAATATGAAATATTTTTCATAGTATGGTCATTTCATGGAAAGTAGGGAAGAGTTTCAGATTATTAACATACCTAAGAAATCCTCACTGATTCTTTACCAGCGTAGACATATATTTCTGATCTTGTTTTCCCCAACTTGATATTCTCTACAAGTAAGAATTGGGCCAAAAAATTAAACCAGGTTTACTGGTGAAGTGGGTAGTCTGTTGGACAGTGCTCAAATGTCCTGTTCCATTTAGATAGACTTTTAAAAATAAAACTGAACAATGCAGACAGTTAACAGCTAAACCATTGATATTTTGACTTGCAGTCAAATTGGTCATTAAGGAAATAAGCCTGAAATGTCTTTGAATTCTGTTATTTATACTTTATTGAACTGATAGATTCATATGTAAAAATTAACTTTGAGAAAGGTTATTATTGTACATTGTATGTGATTTCAATATTATCAATATAGAGATATGCACTTATGGATTATAAAAATATAGATTTCAGGGAAAGCGTTTCTTACCCATTTCATGTAGGTAGAAATAAACATTTAAAATCATTTTGTTAATTTCCTTTTAAAAATACATAAGATATTTAAAATACTTTTACCATAGGAACTTCACAATAAAGAGTGCACTGTTTTTAAGAGTAAATGTTTTCATTCATGGGTTTCCTTTTTTGATGCTCTAGGATATCTGGTAGAGAATAAGGGAGAATGAAGAACAAAACCTAAGGAGAACATTAGTGGGAATTTATATTGATATAAGTCATGAAGACACCTTGAGTCTTATTGGTATAATTCAGTTATAGCAAAGTTTAAAAAATAAAATATTTTGCACATTTTTTCACTGGCCTTCCCAGGAGTGTTGGAGGCAATTACTGACAAGGTGTATGTGAAACAATTTTGATGAAAAGCATAGGCTAGGAAGATATATCGGAGTTTTGCTTAAAGACTGGTTAAATAACTGCCTCCTTAGTTGAGAAGAATGTTTGTCTCCAAGAAAATCTTACTAGCAATTCTGTGAGGCTGTTTTGAAACCTCCCAGTTCTCCTGAAATAGGAAACATCTTCATGCATATTTTCTGAATGTGTACAACAAGACTAGTTAAATGTTAAAATCCTGTGAAATTTTAACAGTGGGGCTCATGTGATTCTAATGTATTACTTTGAGATTTTCACAAAATAAACTCAAGTTTCTTTAGCATTATCTTAGTGAAGCTTTTTTTTTTAACTCAGCTGACTTAAAAAAGGATCATCCTAATCAGAATGTCAAATGGCATAGTTTTGTTCATAATCTCAAACAGTCTAAGTTTTTATGCTAGCATTGATTATGATGAAAGCTTCCAGCTCTGGAATTAGAGCAACTATATCATGATAAAGACTTATATTACTGTATATAGATGCATAAGATGCTTTTGCCACTTTTAAAAAATTGATGGAGAAGTATAACTTTTTTAGGCATGTTTCTACACCCCAAAAGATACCAGTGTTGTCCTACACAAGATAGGACCAATCTAGGTAAGTATAATGCTGAAATTAATTTCTTTGCACGTCAGGTAATTCAAGTGTCTTATCTACTCTTTCCCAAATTTACAAGGTTGTAGTCAATGCAGTTGTACTTTATTTGTAGATAAGTGTTTTAACATGTATTTAAAGTGCAATAATGAAGCATGGAAAAGCAAAACCCTACAGTGACTCTCAAATAACTCCCCAAAAAGTTTTAAATTTTGTTTCCCTTCAAAAAGTAGTGGTGGTGTGGGGAGAGGGTGCTTGGAGAGGTAGAGCGGATTGGCCATGATTATTGGAATTTAATTTTCATTTCCTCCCTAGCAGCCCATTCTGCTGATCATCAACTGTGAAGTAGCCAAAAGCGGGCACCAGATGGGAAGTGAATTGAAACAGAGATGTTTGAATAGTAGTTAATCCTTTGGTGATTTTAGAAAAGAGTTAAGACTTCTTAAATAATAACAGGTATCTGAAGCAATTAAATTGGAGTGGAGTTGAATCTGTACTAGAAAGCTGCTTGATTTTATGTATGAGTCATGTTCAAAATAGTAAAGACATTATTTACAAGTGTTTCAAGTAACGTTACAAGTACTGCTCCTGGCTACTTTTAACACAAAAGTGTTGATTGTTACTTGACAGTTATGCTAATTTTGCTTCACAAAGATTACAAAACTTTAGAAGTGGTGTAATTTCCTCTTACTATAGTCTCCCTTTGTTTCTCCTGTACTCGTCTCCTTGCGTAAAAATGCGGAGGCTAATCCCTGTGTACTTCAGGCATATGGCTCTTCAGAATTACTTCTCTCTTCTAGCTACCTGCGTTTCTCCCAGGCTTCTAATCGACTTAGTTGAGAAGGACTAGCTTTACAATATGAGCTACATATTCTTCCTTTGTCCTTCAAACCTTACTTGCTGTTATTACTTAAATCATAGTTAACCTGTGGAGATCTACTTTCCCAAAGAACTAAAACCTCACTTCATTCCAGAACCAAAGAAACAGATGGTGCTTTTCTGTGTTTTCTCTTCCTGCTTCCATAAGACGTGTACTGACTTTTATTCCACATTCTTTTTACAAGTGTCTTTATAAAGAACTTTACATTTTTGTAATATTTCCCCAATATTTTATTTTTCCCTCAACTGTAATATCTAGCCCAGAAGCAGGATTTTTTAAAAAGCAACCTGCCTTTATTTTATTGTCTTTCCAAAGCATTCACTTAGTGTCATAGGAACAGCTATCTTTTAAAACCATTTTATCTATTTAGTAATTAGATCTGACATGCTATTTAACGGAATTCCAAATTGCAACAGTAAATATGGCTAGCATAATCAAGTTTGGTGATAAATACAACTAACTTGGTAAACAGATACCCCACTGGAAGGAGAAGTGCTTGGGCATGCGGTAGGCATTAGCTAAACAGAAGGTCTTACAGAAGGAATAGAGAAGAGTGGTTAAGACAGAGAGTTGGTTGATGAGGTGGATGTTGGTTAAGTAAGCTTTTATATTCTTATAAAGTTGCCCAAGAAGTTTGATTTATATACCTAATTTTTCTAGAAAGTTAAAATAGTAATGTAATTAAGCACAGCAGAGTTGATGTTAAGAGTTTTGTAAGTGCTATCTTTAATCAGCATATTTAAAATATCTGTATAGAAAGCTATTACATTAAGGGATACTTAATAGCATTGAAATTGATTAACACTGTTATGCCAGAGGGTGAATAGAATAAGATGCTGGTGAAGAGTAAGGTGAAAGCCAAATATTTTTGTAGTTAAAACTGATGTATAATAGAAAGTTTTTATCAGTATGATGGATTTCTTCCAAATACAGCACAGCAATCCATATGTAGGCAAAATAATTTTTACTCATTTTCCTCTCTTTGTATAAGGTATTTGCTTACAATAAACTAGTCTAAAATATACCTCTCTGCTCTAAAAATTAAGCTTCCTTGGAAATAGGACTTTAAAATTATTTTTGTAGAATATTGGTAGCATACAGGACATTACATCAGTATCCTCTGATTTTAGGCATTAAGGAGATCAGCTTAAAAACTATAACCTCAGGCTGTATCATGCAACATGATGATGCATTCAAGGGGTATGTTTTAGCCTAAATAGAATACATATTGTATTAAGCCCATCATAAGAATATACTAGACATTTGAACTCTTAACCATTCAGGTGTTTGTATATGTGCAGGTGGAGGATGCTAGAGTCAACCTTATTTACCCACTAAGAGCATGTTCTAGATCAGGGGTCGGCAAACTTTTGAGACAGAAGAGCCGCCAGAGGTCAGCAAACTGCGGCTCACAAGCCACATGCGGCTCTTTGGGTGCGTACCTGTGGCTCTGAAGTAAAATTGAAAATGAAAATAAACTTAGTTTCATTTATAAAATTTTTAAAGGATATTATTCACATAATGGTGATTATGTAAAAATATATTTATGGCTCTTGAATAATTTTTAAATTGTTGTGAGGGACAGGATTAGCTCTTCCAGGAGTTGGCAAACTTTTGAGACGGAACACACCCAAAGAGCTGCATGTGGCTTGTGAGCCGCAGTTTGCTGACCCCTGTTCTAGGGCATTAAAACAGGTTTGGGATGAGATCAACAGTTTAAAAAGCAACTGAGTTTCTCAAAGTATGCATAGTATACTGCAGTAAAATGGGACCTCCTGCTTTCCAAATCGACACAAGGTAAATTCTGAACCTGGGAAATTGGTATAATAGAAATTGGTACAATACATTAAAATTCAAACACTTGTACAACAAGCTTTATTAAGCCTCTACCAAGTACCTCAAATTATAATGCTCCAAACTTTGGGTATCTATTAATAAGGCAAGGGGGGAATCATTGGAGAAATTTTTTTTTTTTTTTTTTTTTTTCTGCCACGTGTTGGCAGCTCAGCGGCAGCTCAGCTTGGGCTGGAAATTGAACCGCTGTTGCTCAGAGCTCAAACTCTTGAGCGAGCTCTTAACCAAATGAGCCACTTGGCCAGCCCATATTGGAGGATTTTTGAATGAGGAAACAGCATTTTTGAGTTTGCATTTCCAATAGTGTTGTGTTCTAATGGAGTGGATTATGGTGGATTACAAAGGTTTGAGTGAGGTGAAGTAGTTATAAGGAGAGGCTTGTTATTACTTACAGGGAGGCTGTTAACTGCTTTAATCATGTCAAGAAATGATCAGTTTCAGGACTAAAGCAGTAGCAGAGAGGATAGAGAAAATGGAGCAGTTGAGATATTTAGAAAATAAAATCAATGAGGCTAATTAAGCTCGTGGTCCTGGCCTGTATTCCAGGCACAATTAGACCTTTTTCATTTATTATTACATTTCCTCCTCAAAACAAGATTGTCATAATCTCCATTTGACAGATAGAGGGTGCTTGTAGAAATTAAATAATTGTTTAAGATCACACAGCTAATAAGTGATAAAACTCAGGTTAACACCCAGATTAACCTCTAATGCCAGTGCTTTTTTTATATGACACGTCTATGCTACCACCACTAGACCATGTTGCCTCCTCAGGAGCTTGGGGACCAGGGCAGTACGGAATGAAGGCAAAGGTGGACTCCCAGATAGGGTGTCTGGGTCAGGTGATGCCAGTCACTGAAATAAGAGTACAGCAAAAGGAGAGATACAGAGCGAGACAGCTGAGGTTAGGTTTTGAACATCTTGGGCTTGAGGATCTGTGAGCAATCCATGAAAAGACATCTAACCGTCTAATGAAAGGGCTTGAGCTCAGGAGAGAGCAATCTGGGCTGCAGGTGAGATTTGAGACTCATCAGGTGAGGATGAAATAGCCTAGGGCAAACGTGGAGGCTACTTTTGTGACTGGAATCCTGGGATACCAACCTTTTAAAAGAAAGGACCAAAGAAGACAGAACAAAGGACTGGATAATTTGGAAGAAGAGCATGAAAGTGGTGTCATTAAGAGTTCAAAGAGGAAGAAATTTGGAGAGTAGGAAATGCTGTAGGGATGTTAAGATGGAGATTAAGAAGCATCCTTTTGATGTTGCAAGCAGGTAATGACTCAGTGATGAATTCATAGTACTTGGAATAAAATAATTCTCTGATAATCCTGAGTCAGGATCTGGTTTACCTGATGGTCATCCTGATATGAGGCTAGTCGTCTTCTCTGTTGCCATCCTGTGGCCCTGGTGGTAAGAAGCTGGTACTTTGTTCAGTGCTGCTTGACTCAGAATAGAAAACGGGTGTCTTTCCTGACTCCACTAAATATACCTTTTTCTACTTTTTGAATTTTGAACCATAAGAATGTGTTACTTATTCAAAAATTAAAAGTATTACCAAGAGAAATATAGGAATGAGCAGTTACTTCTCATATGGTGCCATGATCATTATTCAAATAATATCGTTATTCTTTGTTTAAATGTCTGTCTCCCTGATTAGATTGCAAGCTCCTGGAAAGCAGGGACATTTTAGTATCTGAGTCTTCTGTACCTAGCACAAAGGCCTAGCATATCATGGATGCCAATCACTGTTTAATAAATAAATGGTCCTTTCTGTCTTGGTTACACAATTTTTATGGAAGATAAGATGTCCCTATGTAAAATGATAGCATAATATACACAGAATAGGTTTAATCTAAATGAGTGGCACCATTCTTGCTTTTTGTTCATGTTGTAGGCAGCCTGGATCAAATGCCCCACCATCTCTTGTCGTCCCTTGGCCTGGGCAGCGGGGGCATATGGTAGCAGCAATAACCATTGCCTTAGTCCCCTTAGTGAGGTGTGGCAAACTAAGTTTCAAAATTGACTAGGAAGGTGTGACACCATTTTAGAGAGGACCACTTAGGGAACCCTGAAGGCAGCATGTCTGTTGCTATATGTGTACCTAGAGGGTACTTCTGGATGTGCACGTTGGGCCTTTCCAACCTAAGGGCTCCCAGAATCCTTTGTCTTTTTCTTTGCTAATTTTACATCATCAGCATGTCGAATGCGTATTTTATTTATTTATTTATTTATTTATTAATTGGGGAGGGGGACCAGCCAAGTTGTTCTTCAGTCTTCGTTGTGGAGGGCACCAGTCGCCATCTGACTGCCTGTTGGCAGCTCATGTCCTCTAAGCTCAAGGTGCTGTGTTCAATCTTAGTTGCGGGTGGGCGTAGCCACCATCCCATGTGGGAGTCTAACCAGCAACCTTGTTGTTGAACGAGCGCTCTATCCACTGAACCATCTGGGTGGCAGCTCAGCTCAAGGTGCTGAGTTCAGTCTTAGTTGCAGTTGGGTGTAGCCCACCATCGAACAGGCAGTCTTTTTTGTTTTTGTTATTTGTTAGTTTTTTTAGCTGAGCCATCTTGCCACCTGTTGGCAGTTGTCGGCAGCTCAGCTTGGGCCAAGATCAGCTTGGGGCCAAGAATAGAACCCGGCGACCTTGTTTCTCTGAACTCACACTCTTGAGTGAGCCCTTAACCAATTGAGAACAGGCAGTTTTGTTGTTAGGAACACGTGCTCTCACCAGCTGAGCCATCCTGCCACCTGCAGCTCGGCTCAGGTGCAGCGTCACTGGCCCATGTAGGAATCAAACCGGTGGCCCTGTTGATCAGAGCTCGCGCTCTTAAGCTAATTCTTAACCAACTGAGCCACTCAACTGGCCCCCAAATGCATATTTTAAAAAGATACTAGTAAAAAAAAAATTGGGTTTAATTGATAGAGTGTCTAAAACAGATTTTTTAGTAAGTTGAAAGCTATCGGAAGGAAAGCTATCGGAAGGAACATTTAAATGAACTGTTAATATTTTGTTTGGAGTTAAAATTCTTTGGCAAAACCCAGTTCCAAATTTAAGGTAAATAAAAAACGGTTCACAAATTTGTTGCAGTGGAGTGAAATTTAAGAAAATGATAAATTCATTCAGTTTATTAAGTGATTAATATCATTTTTAAAATAGAGCAGATACCTATGAGCAATATATAGTGTATATTAAATGATTTAGATAACACTGCTTTCTCTTCTATAGAAAAGAATCTGACAAATAGCACATGATTTGAGTTTTTTTGAATTTTTTTTCTAGGAAGGTCATAAAATTGAATAGAAGTAAGAGTGAAAAAATATTGAATTGTTTTCAGCTTTCTATTCTTTTTTTCTGTTTTATAGAAATTAGAGTATTTTTCTGATGTACTTTTGAGAGATTTTAATTTTTTAAAACTAAAATGTTATGATTTCCAAATTCAACATTATAATTTTACTGCAGGATAAATAAAGAAGAAAACGAGGAAGCAGCAAAGCATTGATTATAAATGTCTTAATAATGAGCAAATGTGGCAGGAAAAAATATATTAGGACAAATCTAAGGTAGGTGGATATATGTTTTTCTGTCTTTCTGAAAATTCTACTTAGAGTGCTTAAAGTTAAAATTATGGATAAGTTAATGTAGATATGTATGTACACACATACATGTGTATGTATGTATATGTTATAGTAAAATATAATCATGTATCCAAATTATTTAGCTATTCAATTAAGAAATTCACCTTCTACCACGTACTGTGCTAGACTCTATGGGGATATGGACATGCACATTCAACTTATGCTAAGTGCTGGCCTCTTCAGTTAGAAAGGAGACTATCTATAAAGATATGGGCAGAGTTTTTCTTTTCCTCCCTCCTTGCCTTAAGGCTGGCTATACTTGTACCTAACCGTTGTAAAACAAGAAAGTCTCTAACAGTGTTTTACAGAAATCCATACAGAATTTTTCCAGTTTTCTTTTGGTTGCTTTCAGAGACATTTTGGTTCATCAGTTGGCTCTAGGTTTAAAAAGAAAATAAAGTTTCTATGACCTTTTTTGTAAAACTATTTAAAAATGGAGACTAGAAACAACTTTAATAATTTTTTTTTTCCAGCTAGATTCTTTTTAAGAGGTGAAAAGAATTTTACAACGGTAAGGCTCGGCAGTGTAATTTGTCTTGGCAAAGTGGCTACAACTAAGATTTTAGAAGTCTATTAGTTAATTGAACATTTTAATTATAATTATAATGCTGCCTTTGTCTTATATTTTTGGCCTGTATTTCCCTTCCCCTTCTTTGTTCCTATCTTCTCTTTTAAGAACACTTTCCTGGGTACCTATGATAACATTTCTTTAGTATGTTTTTCCTTTTTCTTCTCATTTTGCCTTCTACTTAACGTATCTTGTGTGTTCTCAGTACATAGGTATGCCTAAATAACTTTGGTCATTAATTACCTCAGTATTTCTATAATTGTAAATCTAACTTCTAAGAATATATTCCTTTGTATTCACTTCTTGAAAGTATATTATTGGTTGTCTACTTATTGTTTGTGTTGTACTGTAAGAACAGTACTGCACTGTTGTACTTCAGTATTTTGGGGAGTAATTGCAGTATAATAGATGTTTTATTAACGTTCTAGAAAATAACAGTAAGCAAACAAATATAATTCTGCCCCCCCAAAAGTAGTTCACCCGAGAAATCTTCGAAAGCTGTACTAATGGATGGATCCTATTCATTTAAAACAATAGTTATATTAACATTTTGTTAAACTGAATCCAGATATATTCTGAACATATTGAGATAACGTTTACTTTTCTATCAAAGAAGAAAATGAATTTGCTAAATAATAAAAAGATTTCAGGTAAAATATTTAATCTTCATAGGAAAATAATATTGCTCTTACTATTAATCATAAGTTTAAATATACCCATTTTAGCAAATCCTTATCTGTTTAGAATTGCGGAACTGAATATTTGCCACTATTTTGCTTGCTATTAGTTTATATATAGTGCTTAATGGACTTTTGTTTGTTTTAGTTTTTTATTATTTCATTTTATGTTTTTATAGCTATTCCTTAATTTATAATTACTAATTGGCCTTTTCTCTCTAATAAGGATTATTGTTTAAGATTATAATACTATATAATTTCTTAATTTATAGATTATTCCATTAATTTAGTATACTATGTTTAATATTTGATAGTTATAGAAAGTGAGACTTGGGGGGAAATATTTTATAATATGTCTCTCCCATTTTAGCTATAAAATATATAGTGAACAATGAACAATTATAAGGGATCCTTCTCTTACACTTTATAAATAAATTCTCTGGACTACCTGAGGCTGGTATACAGATCTTAGTGTTATGTGTACATCATTTACAGCTGAGTTCCGGGTCTATACATCCTGCTGAGATAGTGTTTGAAAATGCCCAGTACAGTGTATGACCCATGCTGAGCACTTACATGTTAGTTGAATCATTTTCCCTGAGTCCTGTCCTGGGGTTGGTTTTTAGTGGGTTTAGGAGGTTATACTAGAGAACGGTTAGATGTAGATCAGCAGAATAAACTTGTTTGAAAATGATAGGGTATTTATTTTAAATTGATAGTGCTGAATTTACTCTTCTGTAGATTATTTTTACCATCAAATAAATTGATTTTAATATCAAACATTTAATGAGTGACATGTACTGGACACTATACTAGGCACTATAGAAGAATTCAAGTGGGATAAAATTGGATTGTCTACATCCAAAAGACAAAGTCTATCTGAATGCAGATTGTGACAACAATTGCAGCATACTCAGAAGCATGTCATTGTAAAATGTTATCTAAACTGGGTACGGAAAGAACCCTGGAATGATATTCACAAGACCTCTTGTTCACTCTTCATCGTGCTATTATGTGCCCTGTTGAAAGTCACTTAATCTCTCTGAACCTTATTTTTCTGTCATTTTGGTAACATCTGACAGATGTGTATTTGAAAAAAACGGCTTATAAGGAGGCCGATTGCAGAGTGTGGAAAGGAATGGAGTGACTGGAGATGAGGTTGTAAAAATAAAGTGGGGTCATGTTGTGAAAAAGATTGAACGGCATTTTGGCTTGATACATTAGTTCAAACCCTGGCTATGCCACTCTGTACCTTTGTGGTAAGATCAGATTCTTAACCTCCTTATGCCTCCTTTTCCCTATTTCCAAAAGAGCTAACTATATTGACCCTATAAAGTTAAGGATTAAAACTAGTAGGCATTTCTCACATGGGAAGCACTTAAAAAATGGTAGTTGTACTTATGATAATTCTAAGAAGTTTAGATTTTTATCCTACAGTCAGCAGGGGGCTACTGCAGAGTTTTGATTGGAGAAGTGTTTTAAACAGAAATACGTGTTTTAGAAATGTTGGCATATGTTAGAATAAGGGAGATGGAGTGGTGGCAGAGAAGGAGACTAAACTGTTCTTTAGAAGATGGAATCATAATGGGAACAGAAGATGATCATGATGCTGTGGGAGATGAAAGAGACAGTTTCAGGGATGACACCCAGGTTTCCACTTGAGCAACTGGATGGGTGGTGGGCCCCAATTTCCAGAGATAAGAATCCCAGAGAAAGAACGTGTTTGTGGAGGAAGAAAAAGAGTTCCTCTTTAGACCCACTGAGTTTGAGGTCTCTGCAGGACATCCACCTGGAGATGTTAAAGTGGCAATTGGAAGACATGATTTTATGATTCAAGAGAGACCTCTGGACTAGAGATCTAGACTTGAGAGCCATAAGCTTAAAGCTAGCGTTTGAATATAGAGAAATGGATGATATTACACAGAGGGAGGCGAGAAGGCGAACAGAGCCCTGAATTCATACAATGTTGAAGGTTAACATTGTTGAGAGAAGGAATTGTCAAAGGAGGAATTGTCAGAGAATCAGGTAAGAGTGGCAAGCAGGATCATGACATCAAGACAGAGTTCAAGAAGGAAGATGTCAGCGGTTTTGAATGCTGCTGAGGACTCAAACAAGAGAGGACTTAAAATGAACATTAGATTTAGTGACAGATTGGTTGCCATTACTAGGGAAGTTTTAGACAAATCAGTTTGGGGTTGTCTGGGAGCGGGTAGGAGGTGAAGAAATGGAGATAGTGCTGGCAGTTCTTTAAAGTGGTTTGCAGGGAAGGAAGCAGAGAGAATAGCTAGAGAAAGACTCTGGTTCAGAGGATGTGTTGTGTGTGTGTGTGTGTGTGTGTGTGTGTGTGTGTGTGTGTGTGTGTTTGAAATTGAAGATACCTGAACATGTTTAAATCTTGGTAGAAGGAAACCACTGGAGAGGGGAGAGGATAACTGATAGTATAATGCCCCTGAAGAGCCATCCATAGGACAGATAGAGGAATGCAAAAGTGGGGAGGCAGGAGGTAAGGGAAGATGGTGGGTGTAGATGCAGTGGGTTTGTTGATTTGGTGGCAGGAGGTTGAGGAAATTCTCATCTGAAGCAGGAGGGCAGGGTCTTATACAGGTAGTAGTTGAGCTCAGGGATTTGAGAAGAGGGAGAAAATTTGAAATAGTTGTGGAGAATGGGAGAGTAAGCTCACCAGGAAAATAATAAGATTGCTGCCCATTTGGGGTTGAAAACCATGAGTTCAATAGCCTTAATACTACTCTATTTTACGTGTAATTTTATTTTAATTTTTAATTTAATTTTATTTTTAATTAGTTTCAGGTGTACAACACAGTGCAGTAGTTATACTTTTTACCCCTGAGAGTGACAACCCCCCTCCCCCAATCCGCCACCCTCCCCCCCCATATCATACATATCTATTACAATTCCATTGACTCGACTCCCACACTATACTCCACATCCCGTGACTATATATATATTCAATTATAGTTGACATACAATATAACACAACATCAGCTTCAGGTGTACAGTGCAGTGATCAAGCCTCTACACCGTCCATGAAGCAGTCTCCCTAACAAGACATGTGACCATCTGACACTCTACAAAATATTTACAACATTATTAATTATATTCCCCAAACAGTCTTTCATATCCGTGTGGCAATATTGTAGTTATCTATTTATGCTGTCTATTCCTTTCCCCTTCTCCCTCATACCCACCCCACCCCCAACTAGCAACCATCAGTTATTCCTCTATATCTCTGAGACTATTTCTGTTTACTTTGCTCGTTCATTCAGTGTTTTAGATTCCACATATAAGTGAGATCACATGGTATTTGTTTTTCTCTGACTTACTTATTTCACTTAATATAATAGTCTCTAGGTCCATCCATATCATTGCAAATGGTACAATTTCATTCTTCTTTATAGCGGAGTAATACTCCATTGTATAAATGTACCACAGTTTCTTAATCTAGTTGTCTACCGATGGGCATTTCAGTTGTTTCCAAATCTTGGCTATTGTAAATAGCGCTGCAATAAACATAGGGGTGCGTATATTTTTTCGAATTAGCGTCTTGGGTTTCTCTGAATAGATACCCAAGAGTGGAATTGCTGGGTCATATGGTAGTTCTATTTCCAGTTTTTTGAGATACCGCCATACTGATTTCCATAGTGGGTGCACCAATCTGCAGTCCCACCAACAGTGCACCAGGGTTCCCTTTTCTCCACAACCTCTCCAGCACTTACGTGTAATTTTATTCAGTATTATTCATTGTCCTTGCTGCAGGCGTAGAGGAGACAAAATTGGTTTTGTCTGATACTGGCATTTACTAAACAGATACAGCAAAAGGAAAAAGGAACAAGGGGATTTCGGGTATTGGTATTGGGGACCAATAGTTAAAAATGAGAAACCTGATTCTAGGTTGAATAGGATGTGATATGAAGGCTGATTGAAAGAGAGAAAGTAGTCTGGAGATCTCAGTGGAATAACAGGAGTGGTGCGAGTAATCGAGGAAGAGGGTAAGCTGGGAGGATAGGATGTCAGAGTTAATTATTTCAGAGCAGTTTTGAACACGGACAAGGTCAAGTGTATGGCCAGCTACTCTAGTAGATGGCTGAAGTGGAGTAGAGAAAGTCATTGAAGTGAGGCATCAGGGTGAGGGATGGGTTCTTCCCTTTGAGTGCTGAACATACACAGAATGGTAGAGAAGAAGGCTCTTGAGTCAGGCGCCAAAGTCTTCAGTTTACAACATGGATGTGAGTAGAAGATGATGATTATTATATGAATGAGTAGTATAGTATGGTACACCAAATTACCTTGAGTCTCAAAGGAACAAGGGTTTTTACGACGGGGCAGAGAAGGAACAGCTGAGAGATAGTGGTGGGAATCAAAGAGGATGCCAAGTCAACATTCTGATCTTGATGAGATGTGGGAAGACAAACAGCTGTCTCTTGAGAGGGGCATGGTGGCTTTGGGAGTTCCAGGTAACACATTGCAAAGGCTTAGAAGGAGAATGGGAGTGAGCACAATTGTATTATGGGGGGGAAAGGAAGCACTGGCTATGAGAGTGAAGATGAAATATGGGAGGTGCTTATATCTTTGACAGTGACTAGAGAAAGAGGAATGTAAGGTGTTAATGGATGTAATTCTGGCGTGGATGCAGAGGTTTCTGGGGAGGTCTGTGTGGACAGGAGCAATTTTGAGAAGCAGCAACTCAGCTGCTGGTCCAGTGTTGGGATAGGAGGTTATAGTGAATGACACCAAGTGTAGCAAGAAGGATGAATGGGGCAGCCACTGACCTTCCATTCCTGCCTTTCTTCCCTAGGAGGCTCAGGGCCTCGTGGCATCCCAATTTGGCTGAAATTTAACTATGTGGGTTTGTTTTGTAGCTGATCTGGTACTGACTCACATATAGACACACAATTCTAGCTTTGGAGCTTAAATGGACAGTGATGCTCTTGACTGAAAGGAGTATAAGGTAAGGGATAGGTATCTGTGAAAACTCGAGGTTGAGAAGCTCGATAGGAGGGGGGCGTGCATGAGTTACAGTTTTGGGAGTTACCTTTGTATAGAATTGAAGAAGATAGTATGTAGATTGAAAAAAGAAGGGCAGAGGATTGAACTCTGGGAAATACCCAGGAGAAAAAGGGAACAATTAAGCTGATTGCATCAGATAATGTATATAAAACACTTTCATGTGTAAAACATTTAAAAATGTTTAATAACTTAAAAAGTCTTTTATTATAGCTCTAAAAATGAGTCCTGAGTAGCTTAGGTTTACCTTTTTAAACATTAGAACTTTTTAAATGAAAATCTTCCTGAATTCTATTACGTGTACCCCTCTTTCCTTAAAAGTATACTAAGTATTAGTAAACCTTTTATTTTTCCATTTTTATTTATTTTTTATAATTTAATTTAATTTTTTTAATGTTAGTTTCAGGTGTACACAGCATCATAATGATTAGACATTTACACCCCTCACAAAGTGATAAACCTCCCCAAGTCTACTACCCATCTGACATCATATATAGCTGTTACAATACCATTGGCTATATTCCCTATGCTGTACTTTACGTCCCATAAGTCTATCTATCTATCTATCTATCTAGCTTATATATATTTAATTATAGTTAACTTTCAGTATTATTCTACATCAGCTCTGGGTGTACAGTGCAGGGATAAGAAATCTACACAATCTATGAAGTGATCCCCCTGATAAGTCTGTATGACTCAGGATAGTTATTGTAAATATCACTTATTGAATTTTAATTAATAAATCCTTCAATTTGTTGAGTATAAAGAACTAGGCAACTTTACCCTGTATGGACCCAAATTGCCATACACTTGGAATTCTTGAAGTGTTCATTATATTCTATAGTTTCTCCCTACCCCTGCCCATTGTCAGCTGTCACTTCATATATCCATTATATTTAGAAACCAGATAAATTGTATTTGAAATAAAAAATGAATGGGCTTAAAATATGGGCCAGGAGAGGTTCTCTTCATTCAGAAATTTTGGTGTATGGACTTTGGGCTATTTGTTTTGTCTGTTAACAGGTAACCTTTGCTTTCTGTCTGGTTCTTGATTGAATTCTGTGTAGATATCAAATAGTTGAAACTTTAATATAATATAGATTGGTTCCGTAGATACTGAAGGATCTAGAGCAGAGGAGAAGGCTGAGTGAGGTGGACATTTTTTCTCTCCAGAGTATTAAAATGTATCCTTCCTCTGACTCCATCCAGTCTTACCAGCCCTATTTCCACTCATCTCCCTTCTCCCCACCAAATCTAAATAGGCTCTCCTACCACCCAGATTCTCTGTATAATCAGCTATAATTTTTTCTACACATTCTCTGTACTTTCCTTCCTCTCAGTCCTCCTTTCCTTTTCTACCTGGTGAAAGAAATCCTCATTCTTCACAATACAACTCAATGTGGCCCCATCCTCAGGCAGACTAAATCATTCCCTCCTATGTTTCCCAAAGCATTGCATGCATAACATCCTTCACACAATTTAAGTTACTATACTTGTATTACTGGCCCACCTGATAGAATTTGCCAGTAAGCTAAATTTTTCTCAGGGTTTAATGTACATCAGAATCTCTTTAATATAAAAAATTAAGATCCCCAGAAAGTTTGGTTCAGTAGATTTGGGGTTGAGCCTAGGAATCTTCATTTTTATTATTATCATTATTTTATAAGTACATTGGTTAATTCTAATACAGGTTGTCCAAGGACCATACTTTGAGAAACCAAGGGCCAACTAGTGAGTGAATTCCTTCAGGGCAAGAGTTGTAACTAACCCACCTTTGTATTTTCAGGGCCTGTCATGTAGATGGTGCTAAATGAATGTTTCAAAAATGAGCAGAGTTTAATGGGGACGGCCTTTCAGTATGTAGTGTTTGAGTTAAGACTCAAATTCTTGGCAGAGCCTTAAGAGAGCTTTTAATAAAGGTGTAAAAAATAGCATAAGACAGTATTTTTCAAGTTGTTTCCAAAACACTACTGCTAGGACATGCTTTGTGGGAAGATGGTTTTGGGTGGTTAAAAACTTCTGGAAAATGCTGCCTATTGGACCTGCACCCTTCACCCTTCTCTAGGCAGACCAGCATATTCAAGCTTCTGAGAAGCTCTGCAAAAGCCGTTTAGTTCTAGATATTTAAAACGTTTTGACTAAGTGTTCCCCCCTTACCCTCTTTTCCCAGATAATACCTTCTCATATCCTGCAGAACTAATGCTCTGAAGTATTATCTTTAGGAACCGCTCACATAAGCAAAAGTAGAGCTATGGGGATTGGCAATTTATGGTGGTTGGCGATTTATACTTACCTGGAATTGAAGAGGCCCTGCTGGAAATTAATAAGAATAAAGAAATTTGGGGATATTGAGGCAGAGACATTTTTTCATAGTAGACTATAGATTTTTATTGTTTATAATTGTTCTTAATTGTCATGATCATAAGTATTAGAATGACTGAATAGTGAGAAGTAATAGGCGTAGCATGAACTATAGCTGATAGGTTTGAAAATGCAAGACTTAGAAGGTAGTTAAAATGGCTGTTGAAATGCAAAAGAAGGTATTAAGTGCAAGACTAGCTGAAGGATCTGTTGGACCTGGCAGCTAATTAAATCTGGGGAAAAGGACTAGATATTGATAATTCAGAGCTCTAAGTGGCCTGCATATTATTTGGGTAAGTATTCTAAGGTGTGTGGGGGGGAACCATATTATTGACAATTGAAAAGATGTACTACAGCAGGGAGTAGTTTCTATAGGTTTTTAAAATTTGATTTTGTTTATTTTGTTTGCTTTTTATATTTTCTCCTAGTTGGGTAAAATTTATTATAATGAGGTTTCCTTCTATCTGGAAAGTCTCTGTATAGAAATCATTAACTTAGATTGAAATCATAGGCAAAAAAATTATGACAAAAGTTTTCCTGGAAAAATTTGATTGTCCTCTTTAACTGAGGAGCTGCATGACAAGTGGTCAGCTCAGTGATTCAATTTGAGAGACTTGTTTATCAGACACTATTTAGTGCTGACAAAGCTAGATGCACCTTTATATTACAATGCATTTTATTTAGACAGTGGGAAAATTCTTTAATGCTACATCATATTATAAAGCAGTTATATTAGACCTTGAGAATGATAGAATGTTTATACTTGATTTAAATTAGAAAACCTAATTTTATCACTCATTTATACTACAGGGCTTAAAATAATTATCAAGGAGATTTTATTGTAAATTGAAGAAAAAAAAATTTTTTTTTTAAAATGTATATCCAGTGAGCAGAGAAAGTGTCTTAAGTTTGGAGAGTTAAGATTCTGCCACTGAACCAATTTCCTGAAAAAATAAGGTAGTACTTTTGGATGACAGAAATGGATATCAGAAAGGTAGATAAAAACAGAAATGTTTCAGATAGGACCTTAATATTTCTTCCTTTTTATTGTGTTTTCAGACAAATGACCATGGAAACAATTGAGTCTCATCAGGATGGACGTGTAACAGATTCCATGGCAGAGGGCGGATCTGCTCATATGCAGACCCAGACTGGTCAAAATTCAATCCCTACTTTAGCTCAGGTAAATTCAATGTAGACAGTAGGCAGGCACTGATGGAAGTTAAACTATATGGAAATGATAATCGTGTAGATTCTGTTTTCTTGCAATTTAAGTTTCCCTTGTTCCCTGGTTATGAGCCATTCTTTCTTACTGATTTAATTTCGAAGAGAATCTACGTATTTGAATTACGTTTGCATTGTAACAGACCCTTTGCAGTGCTCCCTCCACAACTGTGCAAAGGAAAACTAAAAACCTCTCCACAATACTTAATCCTCAGATTATTATTTGAGAAGGTTGGTAATTCCAAATTGCTATAGTTTTATACTCGTAGCTATAAATATGGCAGAAGTCTTACCTTTCGCCCAGAATATATTTGGTTTGATCTTTTCTTGCTTTGTAGTTAGGTCTTAAACTTTGAATTGGTTTTCATTAGAGAGCACCAGTATGAGTTAGTGTCAGCTCCTAAAATTTATTTCTGAGATATCTATACAAATATTTGGTAAAAACACATTTATTTGTTTAGCTCATGAAATATTTATTGAGTACTCCCTGTATCTAGGCACTGTTCTAGATGCATGGGGATATGTGATTCCTGGCCTTAAATATTTCAATGGTTTAGTGGGGCAGATGGGTATTTGAATGGTAATTTCAGTAGTGTAAAAAGTGCCATAAAATGACTAAGTCGTGCAGAGGGAGGGAGCAGCCAGTTGACTAGGAGTGCAAACGATTTTACTTTTGAGCTAGACATAAAGGATGCGTAGGAGTCTAGGCCAGGAAAAGTGTGCAGTCAGAGAACTAGAGGTGTCAAGGCTACTGGATCCTAGTGTTGGGGCTGGGAAGTGGAGCTGGTCAAGGTCAGCAGAGGGTTTTATGCATTTGAGAGTGTAGAGTATCCTGTATTCTAAATAGTCTTGAAATATTTTCCGGTGTTCGCTCTGTTTAGAGCATTAGCTCTGTGGAAGTTGGACTGGCAGTGGAGTCATGGTAGTGTGAGGAGAACAGAGCCGCAGTGAGATCTCCACAGTGTTGTGGAGAAGACAAAGGGTTGGTCGATGGCTGACTGAAGGCCTGGGGGGGGGGGGGGGGAGGGCATGCCAGGCACTTCCTGGGTTGTCTCAGGCCAGATTGGTTCCCATAAGGGCTCTTCTCTCCCAAGACTGGGCCCCAAGCACCCAGCCTGCTTTTCTTCTTTGAAGCTCCTGACACCCACTCGCTCCCCTGGGGTTTTCTCCTTCCAAGTCTTCTGTGGAGCTGCATCTCCCTGGCAACAACCCTCCTTTGTTACCCTGATAGACAGGCATGCAGACCTTTGCTATTAAGAAGAAAAAAAAAGGGCAGCCTTTTTCTTATTAAAAAAAATAAATAAATGCATGTTCGTTGTAGAAAATTAATTAAATATATGTTATTATAAAGAAGAAAATAAAAACTATCCATCATCTTATGGAGAAATATAATCATTGTTAGCATTTTGGTGTATATGCTTTACTCTTTTTGTCTGTGTGAATGGAATAGAATGTACGTATATTTTTTTCATGAATTTGGGATCTTCTGGAGTTTTTATAACTATGTCTTGGTCTGTAATTCTGCCCTTTGCTGAAGTGGTAATCTAAAGCAAATCTCTCTTCTGCCTCACTTCCCTCCCTATAGGAACTGACTCACTGACCTTCACACATGCCTTTTCTCCCAGCCTTCTGGGCCTGCATAGTCAAAACAATAGCTCTCCATTGTCTAAAGATGATAATTTGCAATTCTGAGGACCTTCAGCCTGCGTGAGCCTCAGAAGTTGCTAAAGAGGTCAACCAATATGAAGTCTGAAAAATAACCTTGTCTGTATGAGGTTTTGGAATTGAATAGGAGTCCAATGAACAGAATCTAGATTTTAGTAGGTTAGAGAAGAAATAAGAGGGAGAGGCAGTAGAAAGTGGAGGTTTTAACTTCAAGAAATTTTTCTGTGAAATAACAGAGAAACATGGGACTGTGAGACAAAGAAGTAAGAACTGGGGTGTGGGAAAGTTGGGAGTGTTTTGAATGAAATGGAAGAGGGAGATAGAGACTTGTGAGAAGGCTGAACCACAGAACTAGAAAAAGCCTGTGGCTTCCATTCATAATGCTTACTTTTTCCAGACTCAAATATATCAAATGCTGATATTTATTAAATCAGCATAGCAAGTTCATAGACTTGCTATGTTATTCTATTTTATATATTTGAAATTTGATCTAAAAATAAACTACGGTTTTTATCTTTCACATACTAGGCATGTTAAGAGATTAAGAAGTACGCTGTATGTGGGTTTATTGATTATTTTGGTTAACTAATAGTTACCCTCTATGCCATGCCTGGATCATGATTTTTCAAAGAATTAGGACACAATTCTCAGTCAGAATTTTCTAAATACGATTACTAATTTATATTTTTGTGGTGCCTGAATGGTACATTTATGGGTATTCATTATTATGCAATAATGTATAATAGAAGGATTAGGAAATCAAGCTGAAATCTTTATTAAACCTATAATGTATGCTAAAAGTGATTGGCTCGTCTGAATAATTCCTGATACCATTGTATTTACTTGCCGCTTGTTTCATTTTCTTCAAACTTAGAGGACTGTAAATTCATAGATGTTTTAGACTTAATTCAGTTTTGTATAAAGAGGAATTTGTAACACTTACTTTCCTATTTACATGGTCAAATTATTAGTGTGGGGACAGAAAATGTGACCAAAAGATTCAGTTGGTTTGATCCCTTGCATCTGGTCATTTGACACTAGTAATTTTGAGTCCCCTGCTTTCCAAAGCATCTGGTAGTCAAGTTTACTCTAAAAATCATCCCATTTACAAAGATCTGAAAACTTGAGCTTGCTCTTGGCCCTCAGGCCTTTCTGTTCTGCTGATTGAGGGGGCAGTAGTGCACCAAGGGAAGCTGGAGTTTTCAGCGTCCAGTTTTTTTTTCTTAAGGATTTTATTGGGGAACAGTGTGTTTTTCCAGGAACCATCAGCTCCAAGTCAAGTAGTTGTCTTCAATCTAGTTGTGGAAGGCGCAGCTCCGTGGACCATGTGGGGATTGAACCAGCGACCTTGGTGTTAAGAGCCTGTGCTCTAACCACCTGAGCTAATTGGAAGCCCCTCAGTTTCCAGTTTTTCTAATTTATAACTTCCCAGATATAAATGGAGCCTTCCACTTCTATCTGTATTCAAAAGTAAATAGAAGTCACCCTGGTGATAATGTCAAAGAACTGGAAGCAGGAGTTGCCATAAACAACCCTTGGGTGGCAGACAGTTGAGGTTAAATATTGTGACTTGGCTTTCTTTTCTAAGGTTCTTTTGTTTTGTTTTTTAATGTTGATTTAATTTTAATTGAAATTAGTATCTTGTTTGTTTAGTGTGTGTGATAGACCCCATCTCTCTTTCCCCTGGAAAAACTCTTGGCAATAAATTAATCAGTCTATTTTAAATAACGAAACCAGGAGGAAACCCTTTCCAAAAACCAAAATGGTGAAAAGTAAAATTACTATATATACAAGTAGTTTTAAAATAGTTACATTTACATCCTCTGGAAGTAATATAATCTTCAAATGGGTAATGGGAAGTTAAAATTTCTTTTGTGATTAAAGATTTCAAACACACAAGAGAATGATGGTCCCTCATATATATATAAACTTAATAATTTTTAAGATTTTTGTAGCACTTGCCTCATCTGTCTTTTTTTTTCTTTTTGTTGAAGTATTTTAAGCAGCTCTGCAGATCTCAGACATCATGTCATTTCACTCCTACTTCTGGGTATGCAACTCTTAAAAGATTATGGACATTTTATTATGTAACTAAATGTCATCATACCTAATAAAATCAAGCATAATTCCTTGGCATAATATGCACTCCGTATTCATATTTCCCCATTTATCTCACAAATGTGTAATCTACTCTGAAAGCAACAGTAATAACACCCTGAACTTTTCTTGTTCCAAGTCTCTTGGGAATTGATAATGCTGCCATGAAGAGCTGGGTGGGCGAGGTAATCCAGATGGAGCCACTGGAAAGGATGTACTTTAAAACTAGTACTTTAAAGGAAGTGCTTTCAAACTTCATTCCTTGTCACTGCTGATGGAGCTGTGGCGTCTGTGTGACACCTCAACAATGAAAGCTAAATAACTCTCATTTATAAATGACTTACTCTCAAAGTTTCAGCAGAGAGAAAGGAAAGATGTAAGGAGTAGAATCACTAGTCTTAGAGCTGGAAGGAGATTCTGGAGATCAGCAGGGTCAGCATCATGCTTGGAGAGAATTAGTTCTAATATAAAATTTAACCTTTCAGAGGATGTGTGTAGTTTTGGAAACAAGATTCTAGGGAGCAGAGAAAGCCACTAGAGCCTGGTTCAGGGCTTATTAATCCCTTATCTTATTCTCTCTGTTCTGAATGCAAACAGTATATAAAGTACCTCAGAGTAGAGCAGCCTTGGCATGCAGTGGGGGATTGAAGTAGGGATTATTTAACAAGAGATATTTTAATGTATGAGTTGTATGTTTTCTGTTTCAGTCTGGTGGGAAATTGAAAGTACGTCTCGCTGTTCTGGCCAACTGTGCCAAAAATCCATCTTCTTGGTCCGAAATAGGACCAGGAAGGATGTGGATGGCTATCAGAAAACAAAACAAACCCAAGCAACATTTGCTATTGATATTGGGTCAGCAACATCATATTTGTATATTAAAGATGGTCTGCATTGTGTTAGGTTGATTTGGTATATTTACTGTCACCTGAGTAGATCAGTTTCAGCTGAGTTTAATCGAATCTTGTTTTTTAAATTTTAATATGCTAATTCCCTTACTTGAGGGACTCTTACTGAAGAAGAAAAATGTTCCTCTTAAGATTTTGAAATAAAAATTTACATTTTACTGTTGACTTTCTGTTGCTCCTTATTTTTATGTATTTCTTCCCCTGGCTCTTTTTCATTGCCCTAATTTAATGCTTTTTGAACATGATGTTTGTATTCACTTAGAATTAACTCTAAAAATGAACAAAAGTTGGAAGAAAAGGTAAAACTGAATTTTTTTCAATAAATGTTAGATCTGCATTATATATTGTTCCTTAATCAACTAATTCAAGAAAATAGACTGCTTTGAAATGTAACTCATTCTTGAAGATAATTCAAGGTTTGAGGGACATAAGTAAAAGTAATTGTGAACTGTTAATAGTAGTGCCCATTTTGTTCAACAAGAATTTGTTATATACCTGTACTCATATTTTTTTTTTAAAGATTTTTTTATTGGGGAATGGGAACAGTGCTGGGGAATTGGGGGAAGGGGAACACACAAGTTGCTGTTGTTTTGGTCTTCAGTCTAGTTGTGGAGGATGTTGCTTCACTGGCCCAAGTTCGCACCATCATTGCGCTCTTCCCGGGCGAGGCAGATCAGCCGCTGGCTTCTGGACAGCCGCTCACTGCGGCTGCTGGCCGCGCACACTGGCTGCTGGCTACACACGGTAGCCCATGGCAACCCACTGCTACAGGGGCTGCAGCCTACTCCGTCGCGGCAACTCAGGGCTGCCCAGCTCCATGTTGAGCTATTGTTCAGCATCTTAGCTGTGGAGGGCAGTGTCACTGGCCCTCATATGTGGGATCCAAACCGGTGCCCTCTGGCGTCCCAAGCCAGTTCTTAACCANGAGGGCAGTGTCACTGGCCCTCATATGTGGGATCCAAACCGGTGCCCTCTGGCATCCCAAGCCAGTTTTTTTTTTTTTTAAGCTGAGCCATCCTGCCACCTGTTGGCAGCTCAGCCGCTGCTCAGCTCGGGCCGGGAATCTAACCTCTGTTGCCCAGAGCTCAAACTCTTGAGCGAGCTCTTAACCAACTGAGCCACTCGGCCGGCCCCTGTACTCATATTTTTATAATTTTGTATGTAATAGCTAATAGAGATTTCTTTAAAGGTTAGCTTTTGGCTTTAGAATACACTATGTTTTCATCCCAGTGTATTAAAAGTGATAATACTTGGCTTTGGATAAAATTTGATGTTTCAAAGGTAATTTAAGCAGGTATACATCAGCCAAATTTCAGAAAAAGATTTTGTTTTTATACCTCTTATAATCACCGGAAAAAAAATGCATCCAAATTTATTTTAGTGTTTGAGAGGTAAAGATTTTCTGCCATTTGTAGTGATTTCCTATGAGGTTTGGGTACTTTTTTGTTTGATGTTAACGTTCTCTGTTTTAAAAACAGGTAGTTTGTCACCAGCACTAATAAGGAAATAACTGAGTATAAACGCAGTTATTCTTTTTACCCTTTTCTCTGATAAAAGTAGTAAAAGTAGCCTGTTTGGGGGGTGGAGATATAGGGGAGTTATATAGAAAGGGTATAGAATTTCAGATTTGCAAGATAAAAACGTCCTGGAGAGCTGTTTCACAGCAGTGTGAATATCGTACTGGTGAACTGTACACTTAAAAATGGTTAAGGTGGTACATGTTATGTTATGAATTTTTACCACAATAAAAAAACAACAAAAGGTAGACTACACATTGAAATTTGAAAAGGGGAAACATAAATTTTTGTAGTTTCAGCTTTGAATAAGATTCAGAGATTATTTACTTTGCCTTATTTTAATTTTTGTTACTACAAGCTTTGTAAACCCCATATCGTTAAAGGAATTACATTTGGAAAAAAACATTGGGAAATTTTCACTTCATTGATTGTGATGATAACATCTTATATAGTGCTCTTCAGAAATGTGAGTTTTCTGAGCCCTGTCAGAGGTAATTCTCTAGTTTTCCTCCTAAAAGGCATGGGAGTGAAAAGCCTGGTTATGGTATTGAATGTATTGAATGTATGAAGAGACTGTATCAGATGAATATGATGCAAGCAGAAGTAAAGTTCAGGAAAAACATTTGCCTTCCAATAGGTATGTTCTATGCAGCAGTAGACCTCTATTTTGGCAGATTTAATGAAATGAGTATTTTAATTAAAAATTAATCTAAGATTAACTTAAATGAAATGTAACAGTAATAAAAATAACAAAAGTGAGCATTTATTGAATACTCAGTATTTTCCAGGTACTGTTCTTAAGTGCTTTATACAAATTGACTCAGTCCTTGCAGCAACTCTGTAGAAAGGTACTGTTTTCATTTTCCTTTTCAGTTGAGGAAAATAAGGCACGGAGGCTAAATAACTTACGATAGGTCACACAGTGAATAAAAGGCAGAGGAAAGGTTAGAACCCAGGCAATCTGGCTTTAGATTTCATTAAGCTCTTTATTTCTTACAATACATAGGTACTCAGTGTTGAAACAGACCATTTCAGAGAGCATTACCTTGGAAACTCCAGTCAGCAAGTAGTAATAATATAATATAATATAATAATGTAATATAATATATAGTGTGTATTTACTGTATAGAACTATATATGTACATGTATGCTGTATATACCCAGTACTATGCAGTATTATACCGCAGGTGCCAAAAAAATGTATACAAGTGGACACTTTTGTCAACGTTGCTCAAGCATTAGTTCACTGTAATCAGAAGTGTCTGGACGCTGATGGTAAGCACTTTGAGCACCTTTTGTAATTGCAGAAGTCAAACATGACTTGTATTCATCTTTTATTATCAGTATATATTGAGTGTTACAATTTTAATGTTTCCCTTTCTTAAAATTTGTATACATTTTTTTGGCACCCTCTGTATATATACTCCATTGTTACTCCATTATTTAATAGCAGATAAGATAGTTTTATATTTAGATCCCAACTCAGCTCTGACCTTGGATGTGTGACAAGAATAAAAAATTTAAATTTTATCCATTTTGAAGTATTGTTTTCATGTAATTCTTGGCACCAATAGCCATTCTCTGTGTTGAACTTTAACTTTGGAGCCAAGGATACAAGAAGACCCAGAGCTTTAGAATTCTAAGATGAGATGATGAGGAAATCAGTCCCACTGACTTCGGTAAAATCAATTTGTTTTCCTGGTGAGAAGCAAGTTAAGTATCATATCCACGAAATTTGAGGCCATAGTTACTATTTCTTGTGTGTGTGTATGGTAAAAAATGAATAAAATCTGCAATCTTGACAAGTTTCAGTGTACAGTTTAATAGTGTTAAGTATATTCATATTGTTGTGAAACAGATTTCCAGGATTTGTTCATCTTGCAAATCTAAAACTAGACTCATTAAACAACAGTTTTTTATTTGCCCTCCCCTCAGCCCCTGGTAACTACCATTCTGTTTCTATTTCTATGAATTTGACTACTTGTAGTTTTCATGTAAGTGGAATTACCAATATTTGTCTTTTTGGGACTGGCATATTTCATTTAGCATAATATCCTCAAGATTCATCCATGTTGTAGCATGTGATAGGACTTCCTTTAAGGCTGAATAATATTTCTTTATATGTACATACCATATTTTGTTTATTATTACTATTTTTTAAAGTTGCTTTTGCCAAGTCAGTACTCTTTAGGACTTATATCAAGTAATTGGTAGAAGAAATAAGATAGGATAATTCAAGTGAATTGCAGTTTGCTTCATCGATGTTCCTAAAAGAGTTGATTTCTGTCAGAAATAAAGATTAACATGAAGTTTGGGTAATAAGTGGTTTTAGGCATTCTTTCTGTAGTTTCCGGCTTTTGGCACAAACATTTCCTATTCGTTATTAGAAATGATCCGTATTATTGTTAAAAGTAGTTTTTAATACCCACTGTTTGCTCTTACAATGTATCTGCTGGGTAAATGCCCTTTTTGGCTCAGGATCTCATTGCAACTTACTTTAATATGTGTATTTATTACTTTGAAATACATTTGGCTAGTGAATTATGATCAGTTTTAGTTTCAGCCTTACTGAAACCAAACATAAGATGGATTTTTAAACATTCTAGAGCTAAAGGAATTTTGACTTCTATAAAGATCGTGTTGGTTTTCATAGCACATTTTAAATATAGTATGATAAATGGAACACGTCTCCTTTTTTTTTTTTTTGGTCAGACAGGTAATGTGCTGATGTCACAACAAGGTTTAAGGGAGGCACAGCTCACACAAAAGCATGAACACCCAATCATCACAGTTAGAAACACATGTCATTTGGTTAGAATGTAAAATGATGCTCCAACTGCTGTAAGTAGGAAATTGAAGATACTATCAGATTAGCTAGGGAAAAAAAATTAAAGCATTGACTTTCAAAGCATAAAGAACCCCTAATTTTAATTTGACCTCAAAAGATCAATACTGTTTATTGGAAGTATTATCAAAATAGACCCTGTAATTAAGAATGACTTGATTCTGACATTTGCTTTGCTTTCAAGAGGGGAATTTTTTTAAAGAGACATAGTATTCAGGTTTTTATATTTAAAATGCCTGAAAGTGATACACTTCCCCATTTTTGTTTTATTTAGATTATAGATTTCAGATCATATTTATTTATGCTGTACACACACAGAAAGGAGATGGGGCAGCAACACCCCCATGTAGTTCTATTTAGAATTTTAACAAAGTAAATATAAAAATATCAGTCATATGTGGCTAACTCTGTTATCAATAAATATTTTCAATTGATATCCTGAAGGAAAAATTAAGTAAAATTTAACTCCATTGATTTTGCAATTTGTTAGCCACAGTGTTTGAAAGAAGAAAAAAAAACTCAGTGGGAAAAACACTAAAATGAAACTAACTCTACATTTTTCATTTTGTGTTTCTCTTTATTTAGCACAACTAAATAGGACTTTAAAAATAAAATATTTTGCATCTTTATTCAAGTGCTCACATTTATATTTTCCTGTTTTCAACCTTAAGATATTTGAAATATTCTTTAAATACTTTTTTTCATAGAAGAAACGAACTCTTTTGAGAATCCTGTCTTAATATGCAGAAATCAAGGTAGTTTTCTAACTTCTTGCTTAAAGTGTTAGTTTTTCATTGTAGTCCTTAAAATTAAAGTAATTAATAGTACATAGATTTGATTTTTCAGGCAGCAGAGTTGATTACAAAATCTGTTACATTGTGAATTCACAGTTTTTTATCCTTTATTAACTGCCTTGAGTGCAGGCCCAGGAGTTCTGACATTTATATCTGTACTGTGACATCATAAACCCCATCAGAAGGAAGCCTAGCTACAGATTGGAGCTAGTCTACTAGGTGCTAATTAAATGCTGTGTTACAAAATTGTGAGGTTTTCCCAGTGATAAGTGTCATTATTAGGATTTTTTTTTAAATTGGAAAGCCAAGTATGGCTATCAGTTGTATCACCTTAACTTACCTTAAGATTAACAACTGTCTATAGTGGGGTTTTCGGTGGATGTGGTGGCATCAGCGTAATCTATGTTTCAGGCATCCTATAGAAGAGGATTGATGATTCTTCAGGAGAGCTGGGAAAAAAAGGTAAATTATGTCTATGAGTTCATTCTGCACACTTTCAGAGCCTCATAAAAAATGGTATAAAATTATGAAATATAAAGTGTATCCATTTTATGTTTTTGTTTAACTGTCTTAAATGTCTTTAACTTTTTTGAGGAGGTGCCTCCTTGATTGTTGGAATGTGATGAATATACTCATATAGCTTCCTGTGGCTTTTTCCCTCTCTTCACTTAGATTTGTGCATAAATGTTCCCTCCTGAGACACTTTCTGCATCAAGTTTATCCTAAATAACCTCCTTCCACGCTCCCTTGTCACTCTCTGAACATTTATCCTGCATTTTTTTCTTTTAAGAATTTAGCCCCACCCAAAATTATGTATTTGTATCTTCATCTATTTTCTGCCTCCTGATCTAGGAGAGCAGAGACTTTTCTTGTTCACAGCTATGTACCCACTGTCTAGACTGTTCCACATGGAAAGCGCCCAATAAATATTTGTTGAGTGAATAAAAGAATCAGCTAGTTCAAAAGTATGACTTGTTTCTGTCCGATTTTCAATTATAACAAGTCTTGGAATGAATATTTGATGTTTATAAGAAAAATTTCTCTACTTCTATTTGCACTATGCATAATTTTGTTCAGGTGAACAAAAGTTTATGTCTCTGTAACAGTGTCTTTTAGGAAAGTCTTAATTCCCTTTCCAGAGCTTCTTTAGAATTCTATTTGTACATTATGAGTACAGTAACTATAGTACTCTTTATAGATTGCACTTTGTCAGTATCTTTCAGGTCTTTATTTCCTGTATGAGCTGTAATCCAAGCATCAGTCCCATAATTCTCCTTGCTTAGTAAACATTTCTACTGGTTGCCTTACATTGCTTTCAACCTAACCTACCTAAAACTGAGTCCACCGCCTACACAAACCAAAAAGATGCTTCTTTATTTACCCATTTTTGGCTTTAGGGCCACAATACCTGTTCTTGAGTGACTACCTTTGTTCTGTCTGTTCCATCTGTGTGCCAACTTCAAGGGTGCCATTTATTTAATTGTGGCCCATGTGATCAGTATAATATTGGGTCATCAGGAAAGTCATGACGCATTTTTGTATTGAAAAATATAGAAAAATACATCATGACTTTCCCCACGACCCAATAATACAATGTTACAATGTTAAAGGTAGGCAGCTGTGTGAACTTTTTGTTTTTTTTTATGAATGGTGGTGACATTTAGCCTGTTTACCAATACAGTTATAGGCTTAATGCTAGTCACTTATTAGTTTTGGTAAAGCCAGTGAGAATGTAGATTGTCTGACACATTCTCTAGATCTAAGGTTTTGATTTTTTTGTTAAGGATATATCTGAATTATAACTCCAGGTTATGTCACTTGTGCTGGTTCTCAGCCTTTATTTCAGCAGTTTAATGAAAGAGTTGTCTCCTGGGCTTTTGCACTGCCCAGAGTTTGGACTCACAGACGTTTCAATGTAGTTATAGAATTCATATAGCTCACCTCCAGAATTCTAAGAGTACGGTTTTGTATTAGTGGTACAGCTCCTTTTCCACAGCAGGTATTCTTGACGCTAAGCCATTTTCATAGAGCGATTGTTTAATAAATTAAAATACTGAAAACTATACTTGAATCAAAACCCCATGACTCTTTTTGAATTGTTTCAAAATACCTAACTATGAAGCTGGAGCATTTCTCCACAGAAAGCAAACGTGGACACTATCTGCCGTCTCAATCCACAGGTCTCGTCTGTGAGAATACTGTAAATATATAATTCTTGGATATAATTTGCATAATATTTTTCTCAGTCTCTGACATATGAACTCTACATCAAGGTTACTGGATATGACGGTTTGGGTTATGGAGCTGAAATCACAGCCTGCCTCAGCACTCTGCCAGAGCCTAGGGGGCGACATTAGGATAACAACCATTTTCAAAGTGTGCACAGAACCCTGGGGAAACTGAGGACCCTTTCAGGAGGTTTGGGAGGACAGAACTATTTTCATCATAATGTGAAGAGCTGTTTTCGTTTTTCTCTGTGTTGTCATTTGCACTGACGATACAAAAACAGGAATAGGGGTAAAACTATTGGTGCCTTAGCAAGAATCGTCAGTGGCACAAAAATCTATAGTTGTCATTGCTTTCTTTACTGCCATTCACTTGCAAGGGGGAAAAATCAGTTTCAGTTAAGAATATCCTTGATGAAACAGTAACTATTACCAATTGTATTAAATCTTGACCCTTGAGTACATGTTTTAATATGCTGTGTCATGAAATTGGGACATTCTGAGAGCATTTCTGCTATGTACTGAAGACCAATGGTGTTCTTGAATAAAACAGCACTTGAGTTATTGAATGGCAAGGTGAACTAGCTGGGGTTTTTTCACAGGACATCACTTTTGTTAAAAGAATGGGTAATAACCAAATATGGCTATTCAAATGAGTATTTGGGAAACATTTTTTCAAAAGCAAATGAACTGAGCTTGTCACTTCAAGGAAAACAATTGACAGTGTTTATTGCCGATGATAAAATTCCAGCTTTTAAGCAGAAGTTTTGAATTTTGGAAAACCTACATCTGCCATTTTGATCTTGATAGTGTCCCAGTATTTACAGTTTTCTGATAAGATTGATGTTGATTTTAATTAATGTGCTTTTCTGATGTGTTAGTAATGGGGAGATCTGCTTAAATCAGTGAGCCAATATTTTCCAAATAACTACTGCATAATGTTAGCAAATCATGTGTGGGTTAAGATCCATCCAAAGTACAAGACAGATCAATGGATTTTAATGTAATGGATATGGTTTCAGATTCCATATTTCAACTAACCTTTAAGAAACAGCTTGTCGAGTTTTGTAGTATCAAGGAATATCCACCTTTTTCTTTAAAAGCTATTAAAATATGACTTTTCCAAACATATATCTGTGAGGTTTGATTTTCTTTACATAACAACTAAAATAAGATATTGCAATAGATTAAGTGCAGAAGTGCATATGAGAATCTAGATGTGATCATTTCAACCAGACATTAAAAGAATTTATAAAAATGTAAAACATTGACACACTTATCACTAATTTTTTTGTTTAGGAAAATAAATCTTCATAAAATGTTATTTGTTAGTATGTAATAGAATTATTATTTTTAAATGAATTACTAAGTATTTTTTTTAATTTCTCAGTTTTAATGTCTAGTAGGGTAACTATCGATACCACATACCCAGTGTTGTGCTGGTGCCGGCTTGCGAAAGCCAATTGTGCGCATCTTTTTCCAATTTTGTGTTCAGTGTCACCCGTTGGTAGCTTGAAATCTGCCATAGTAGGAGTATTTACATTACAGAAATCAACAAAAGTCACAGACCAGGGATCTCCCTTCCCAAGAGCTGGTTGTTAAACATTTACAGCCCCCTACTGGATATAAATCACATAAACAAAACCTCTTTGAGGTCATCGTTAATTTTTTTTTTTTTTTAAATTGGGGAATTGGGGGAGGGGAACCAGCCAAGTTGTTCTTCAATCTCAGTTGTGGAGGGCGCCAGTCGCCATCTGGCTGCCCGACGGCAACTCGTGGCCTCTAAGCTCAAGGTGCTGTGCTACAATGTTAGTTACAATCTTAGTTGTGGGTGGGCGTAGCCACCATTCCATGTGGGAATGGAACCAGCAGCCTTGTTAAGAATGCATGCTCCACTGAGCCATCCAGGCGGCAGCTCAGCTCCAGGTGCCAAGTTCAGTCTTAGTTGTGGGTGGGCATAGCCACCATCCCATGCGGGAGTCCAACCGGCAGCCTTGTTGTTAAGAATGCATGCTCTATCCACTGAGCCATCCTGGTGGCAGCTCAGCTGAAGGTGCCGAGTTCAGACTTAGTTGCGGGCGGGAATAGCCCACCATTGAACAGGCAGTCTTGTTAGGAGCACATGCTCTCACCAGCTGAGCCATCCTGCCACATGTTGGCAGCTCAGCAGCAGCTCAGCTCAGGCACAGTGTCACTGGCCCATGTGGGAATCAAACCGGCAGCCCTGTTGCATAGAGCTCACTCTCTTAAGCTAACTCTTAACCAACTGAGCCACTCGGCTGGTCCTCATCATTAATTTTTAAGAGTGTAAAGGTGCCCTGAAACTAAAAAGTTTGACAATTAGTTGTGTGGCGGAAGGAGTACCTTTTGGTAATTGGTTCACACAGAAGAAGATACCTTTTTAAAATACATACAGAATTGCCTTTTGTTCTGGGAACATTTGTGAAATAAATCCTCCCAATTCTTTTTTTTTTTTTTTAACTTCTAGTTGTGAAGTCTACTGGTTCCATTATGGGATAGCCTTTTTCTGTCCCCTAAAATCTAAAGTAAATAATACTCCAGGGCAGGAGGCATGAATTTTTTTCTTGGGTTACATGTTGGTTGTCCTGGCCCTAGTTTCTCACTTTCCTGCCCCCACTGTTATCCAGGTTCATATCAAGGCCCAGCTCAAACAATGGCTTCTACACAAAGCCTTCACTTACTGTTCAGGCCCATACTGATCTTTCTATTCTGTACTCCCATGACTTTCATGGCCTAGACTGTTTGTGTGCTATTGTTTGTTAGGTGTTAGTTTTAGCAATTCTACTTTCTACCCTTGAGCACCTAGTACAGTGCTCACCACATAGGTTCTCTTGCATGGAGGAAAGATTTTTTAGTTTTGGATTACCAAAGTTTACCTTCTAAGGAAATGATGTTGTAAATGAATCTTGTTGTAAAACCTAGTTTTTAATAATTCTCTTAAGGTGTAGTATAAGTATATTAGAAATTGTGTATTCCTAAAAGAGAGGCCCCACAGAAGGTTTCTGCAAAATTTGTGTGGTGTTGCCACTGCTCATGATAGAAACTGGTAGCTTTTTTATTTTCAAAGTCTGACTCTTGAGTAAGTCATAATGAATAATAAAATTTAGTAAAATAAGGCAAAGTTTCTAAGATTACACTGGCCTATAGGATTGAGTAGTTGACTAATTAGAAAACTTTGCAGGTTTTGAGTCCAGAGGCCTTGAGGGTATTGTATTTTGCCAGAAGGGATCAGTGATGAAAGTACTCAAGGTAGCTAAGGAGGTGGCTGTACTCTCTTCTCTCTGTGCAAGCTAAGTGATGGTTCTGGGCCTCTGGATGCTCAAGCAAGGGGAGAGGAAAAGTGTGAGAGGGCCACACAAGCTCCAAGGCCTGAGCTTTCTCTGAGTCAGAGACACTTAAGGGCATGAGAAGTCCTGGGATTTCTTTGGCCTGTGCCTGTTTTGTGCTTATGGGGGCATAAAAGTAACTGCAGTTTTCATCAGTATAGATCAAGCATCAGTTTGCATCTGGAGTACTACTAGGATATCATGTCAAACATTTCATTTACTGAAAAATAATTCACCATAAAAATAATTAGTTTCTGTCTCCAATTTCTCTTAAAAAGTTAGAGAGAGTAGTTTATACTCTGACCTAAATAAGGCTTCACTGTTAATAGCCATGAGGTCGTAGTGAGGTAGTTTAACTGCTTTAGAACTTTGCGCTTGGAATATTCTTAGCCACCGAAGCATGGGAACTGAAAGCGAGGAGCATGGGTTCTTTACTATCACATCAGAGAATGACTGTTCCAGGACAGTGACCACCTCCTAATTGGTAAGTACCCCAGCTTGCTTGTCATTTCTTAGAAACAGGCCAGTCATCATAGTGAATGGTACTTCTTTAAAAAAAAAAAAAAAAAGCAAAAAGAACAAATTGAAAGGTCCAGCCTTAATCCTCAATGATGATCATTTTTGCAGGTTTCTGTAGCTGGATCAGGCACCGGAAGAGGCTCCCCAGATGTAACTCTAGTACAGTTACCTTCAGGCCAAACCATACATGTCCAGGGAGTAATTCAGACACCACAGCCATCGGTTATTCAGTCACCACAAATACAAACTGTTCAGGTTAGCGTCGTTCCCAGATGATTTGTCTTTGACTGCTGCTGCTGCTGCTTTTTTTAAAAACTAATTCACTTATCTTCTTTTCCTTGTGTAGCTTTTATGCTTGAGTCATTTTATTAGATATTTGGAGGAATTTCTTTTTACATGTGAAGTGCATTGTGCTCTGCTAGAGACGTAGAGTTGACTTTAAGAGTTGCTGTTTTGTTGTCAGCACTTAATTTGCAGGATAAATAATTGCCAGATGAGTAATTCTACAAATTTTTCTGTGCTCAAACTTGGATTTATTTAGCAAAGCTCTCCAATGGTGCTTAAAAGTATTTTTAGGATTCTTTGGAGAGGACTGATAAACACAGTAATATAAAGATTATAGTACTAATGCTGTTTTCATGAATACTCACATTAGTAGGTAGGAAGAAATTTAAGTTTATTTTTAGTTCAGTATGTGTGATCTATAGAAAATGATGATATTTTTTTCTTCTTGGTCTTACAGTTATACATCATGTACCCCTCTGAGATTAAACCTTGGTTTTGTAGATGTGATGATTGTGGTTGTGACCCAGAGACGTTTTTTATTATTTATTACTAGGAAGGTTGGTCATAAATCCTTAATGTTTCTTGAAACTAAAACATTTTTTTTGCATCAATAGATGAAAATTAAGCATGCATTTTTAAAAGCATACTTATTTACTGAATTTATTTCTCTTTTTTATTTATTATCCTCTAAATGTTGAAATTATTTGAACCCAATTGATGACAAAAATACCTTTGAGGAAAACATAGATGCACATACTTAATTAGTCTTATCTTTTTCCTGCATATTTGATTGAGTACAGTTTATTGCAGAATAAGGGTGAGGGTTGCAACTTATTTGAAGTAGTAAATCCACATACATTAAAAGCTTGGTTGCCTTTGCAGCACCAGGTGTCTTTTCCTGTCTTGTTCAAAAGTGTAAGAATAATTCTCAGTATTGTCTTTTTTTCCCCTCTGTGATGACTCTTGATTCCAACATGTTTTGACTCTTTCTGACCCTAATTATAAAACAAGGAAGTCTTCGCATTCTCTTTTTTATGTTATGACTTTTATTTGGGGTGCAGATATTTCTTAGTTTTAACCTGGCTGGTACTGGAAGAAAGTATTGTCTTATATTCAGTAGGTTTTATTGGATTTTGTGAAATGGATAATTTAATTATCTTTATAAAGATAGGTGCCAATGGATCTTGTCTTGAAATTCGTACCCGTTGAATGATGGGCAAGTCACTTAATCTCTCTGCATGAATTTCAGTTTTTGCCTTTCTGAAATGGATAAATTAATAGCCTACCTCACATAAGGAGGTTGTTATGATTATATGAGAGATGTGTGAAAGCCCAGGGTAAAGTGATAAATATTTGGTGACGATATATGATTGACTGATTGCAACAACACGTTTTCTAGTAAGTTCTGTTCATTGGCTAGTGTGCTTATGTGTGGGGTGCCCATGACCAGAGATGCGCGGTCACGTGTGCAGGTGAACGTGCATGCACGCCCAGGTGCCTTGGGACGTATATCTTCCTGTTTGCATTGTTGATAGTTTAATAGCCTCTTTTGATTTTGTCCAAATCAAATTCCCATGTAATTGTAATATTAAGTAAAGTGAGTTTGTAAACTCAGAACTATCCTAGGCCTTGAATGATAAATGGCTGAATATAATGAGAGCAGTCATGTTGTAGAGATTTATTATTTTAATTTTCTGACTTTGCTTAATAATCACGTTATTGTATTATTACTTGACTTGAAAAAAAATGAAATCATGCTTAAAACTCTGACCCTTCTTTTAAGGAGAAATTCTTTATTTTGACCTTCAAGACCTGCCATTACTAAGCCCTAACCTGCTGGTTGTAATATAAATCCTAACTTCAACCAGACTTGTTTACTCACTTGTTTACCTGCTTAAATATTCTTTCTTCTTTGGATCTATCTAATGTCTAATTTGAAGACCCAGCTCAAGTCAGCTGTGATGTTGTAAAGAGGGCAGTGAAATGGAGATGCTTTTTTCTGCTTCTGTCACCCGCTCACTCACTCCCTGCTGGATTTTTGAGGGTATTTTCAGCGTTGGAATCTTAGATTTTCTGTATCTTATGTATAGGCCTTTCCTGTGAAGCCTCACTTGACACTCCAACCACTCTTTTATTTGCATTTCTGTAGTATTATCTGCACCATTCCTTCCCATATTCACTTGTTCTACAACTGAATTAATTGTCTGTGTCTGTGTCTGTGTCTGTGTCTGTGTCTGTGCTTCCTTTGCTGAGCCAGGTGTGAACACCGCCAAGTGCGGGTTCAGTGGGTTCTGCTGCCGGGCACTTCCCCAGCGCCTGGCTTAGTGCTGCACATAGAGACCCTAACTGCCCTTTTTTGAATGAAGTACATCATGTATTTTATGATGCATTTCAGAAACTCTTATATTATAGGTAGCAACAATTGCAGAGACAGATGAGTCTGCAGAATCAGAAGGTGTAATTGATTCTCATAAACGTAGAGAAATCCTTTCACGAAGACCCTCTTATCGGTAAGTTAATTAAGTTTCTACTGTAATGATACTTCTTTTAAAAAGGGGAGTAATACATCACGCCAATTCTTCCATTATAGCTTTTCTGTTTTAAATCTCGTTCATGTATCTTAATTATGTGTATTGTTAAATTATATTTTAGAAAAATACTGAATGAACTTTCCTCTGATGTGCATGGTGTTGTTCCCAAGATTGAAGAAGAAAAATCAGAGGAAGAAGGAACGCCACCTAACATCGCTACCATGGCAGTACCGACTAGCATATATCAGACTAGCACGGGGCAATACAGTATGTATGCAGCAATTCGATATGATACAGTGCTAGCTTTAAGTCTTCTCTCGTTACATGGAAGCAACCGGGTTTTGGCATTAAATCGTTCCATTTTAAAATGCATCATAATACATAAACTGTGTATCATAGAATGAAAAGTACATGTTAAAGGAGTGAGAGATTTGTACTGACAGCTGTCATATACTTTTGAAAAGTAAAAAATTTTTTACTGAGTAGAAGAAAATTTTGGGTGAAAAATAAAGGGAGAATTTTTTTTTTATTATATAAGAATGTCTAGTAAAAATTTAAAACTTACTGTTTTTTGTTGTCTTTATGATGCATGCAAACATAATAAGGCATAAATGTCTGTATTTCATTCTTGTTGGCTTTTGTTACCAACAATTACATTTTATACTTATTTAAAAGAGGTACATATGTTTTCTAAATTATGTTTTAAATGTAATTTTGTTTTCATTACTCTCTATTGTGTTCATTTGTGCCGTTTTTCCTAGATCACAATGGAAAAATGATTTATTTTTAAAAATTACAATAATTGGACAGATCATTTTATTTGAAATTTTAAGCACCAAAAGCTCTAAATAAACAGATACATTCACATTTAGTCTTGTGCATTTTAATGGACTGTTAATTCTGTGCTTTTTGCTCCCAATTAAAGCACTAGATTTTTTTCCCCCCAAATCAAGACCATTTGGTACATAAAATACTTTAGTGAAAAACAAGAGCTGGGAAGGGAAAGAAGGGGAGAGAAGACAGAAAAAAAGTAAAAGAAACAAAGCTGTTTAGGTACTGGAATATGTGTGACATTAAATACTGTGTTGGTCCAAAAATAGTGTTAAGATTTTAGATATGTTTTCTGTTTCTCTTTAAAAAGTAGTAATACTTAGGAAAAGTCTCAAGTCTTAATCTAATACCTGGCTGTTAAAGCAAGCTATAATCTTTAATCTATGGGAAGACCTTCTAGAGTCATTAGTTTTTTAGGTTTTTTCTTAAAAATGGTGGTAGATTTACAGTATTAAACTTTCTCTTTTGGTAATTCCAGTTCTTTGGGTAGCTGCTACCATGATACCTGGCAGCACTGGGGTACAATTTGTCCACAGCCTCTACAGGGCACTGAGTGGACATGTCTAAAGTCAGTGTTAGGAAAGGAAAACTCCTCACTGTCTGTAAGAGTTGGACCTTGAGGTTTTCACTATGTTTGTCTCCTTTGTTACTTCTCTGACTCATATGCCTTTGTGTCTGGCTCACTGTGACTTTGTGGTGGGAGTTTTAGAAATGAAAATCAGAGATTGCCAGGGTGCAGCACACAGGTCCCAGGACCTCTGAGCTCCTCATGTTCTCCGTCCCCGAGTGGCTGCACAGGGCTTGTGTAGAGCTGCTGGGACCTCCTGACTGCTCAGCTCTAGCCTTGAGCAATGGACTTGTTCACATGTTATCATTTTCTGTTTGTGTCGGGACAGGGAAAAGGTTGGAAATTACTGCTGAAATAATGCTCAGATATCTTAAAGTTTGGGGGACTCTCTAAGATGCTGTTGTCTTGAACGTTTCTCTGGCATATCCTAATGCTGCTTAGGAATTGATCAAAGCAATGATTTCTTTTCAAGGTGGTGTAGATGGGGATGCTGGGCATTACTTTGCTTAGATTATTAGCTGAAAATTTGAAATCATGGAAACATTGGGTTGAGAATGTTAATTGAAGCTGATGTGGGGAAGGCACCGTGGGCCTGCCATTCACCAACTGGTTCAGAACGAGAAGCTTTATTTTCGCATCTCAGGTTTGTCGTCTTTGAGGTGGGAATAATACTAAATTGCCAAACTCTGGGGTTAGAGTGAGGACCCAAGGAGATAACAGGTAAAAGTGGGGGAAAGAGACATGGTACTTTGACATGAAACAGAGCAATGTTAGTCAGCCATGGCGGTGTCATGGTAGCCAGCACCGAAGCCTTTATTTATTGTGCTTTTAGTGCAGCTTGGAGCAGGGGGCTCGGCATGAAACATCGTTGTGGGTGTGGGGAGAGGAGTCGTCGGGAGCTGTGGTTAAGAACTAGAAAACCCCATGTGTAGAAGTTGGGCATTTGTCTCTTTGCCCCATTAGAGGTCATGGACTGTCTATTATTTAGGTTTCTTGATTTGGACCCATACAGTATTGATCCTGGCAATTATTTAATGAAAAGGTGTGGTAGTTCTGTGTGTGCTGTCTGCAGGTAAAAATTGGCATTTATTGGTTCACAAAAAGTGATATATTGCATTTGTTAAAAATGCGTTCATTGGACAAAATTTAGTGGTACTTATTTGTGTAGGTAATTCTTTCATATGAAGAGTGACTACTAGATTTCAACTTTTTATAAGATACATATAATTGGAGGTTAAATGTATATTTACACATACAAAGGTCCATTTCCATTAGTCATATTTCTTACTAGGAATAACTTAACAGATAGTGATTCTTTAATGTTGTCCCTAAATATCTAGATATAGAAACAATCTGGTGTCCTTCGAATTTTAGAATAGATGAGTTTATTTTACTAGAATTTCTAGAGATTTTTCTATGTATTTTATGCACCTATTTTTGAGATAATTTTATAACCTTTTATTGTAAAAATTTTTTTAGGTTTAATTCTTTCTTTAGTTTTTATCCATGGATAACTTTCTCCCAAACTTTGTTTTTTTTCCCAAAGGTTATTTTATATAATTTATTTTTAATTTGGTATAATGTATTACAGTTAAAAAAAAAAGAAATAAAGAACTTTGTCAAAGTTGAAGAAATAAAATAAAAATAAGTATACTCAGGTTTCCCCATATACAAGCTGTTACATTTTTAATAGTAGAAAGTTAGATATTTGACAGTTGACATTATTTCAACCTGTCTTTTAATCACAAAAACTGAGACGTGAAAGTTAGAATAGGCTACTCCCTGGGGGTAGGAAAAAGAACTTAAAATGGGCAGGGATTCACGATTGCAACACTAAGAAAATGAACTACACTTGCAAAATCTTTACTGGAAGTACAGATCTTAGCGATAGGTCTGCTACATGCCATTAAATCATTCTGGTCAAAGAAAATCAGCTCTCAGGAGAATATTTCTTAACCATGGTGGTTTAGAATTAGCAAGGAATGTTAGCTTGCTTCTTAAGACACACATTAAATGAGAGCGAATTCATAAATGGATAGTAAAAACCACTAAAAATGTTTGAAGTTTAATTCATTGAATTTTCTTTAAAGAAAATTCTTTAAAGTTTTTTTCACCCTCCTTTTACTATACCCAACTCAACCTCTTCACTTACCTATTAAGGACTATCACCCCAGACTTCAAATTATTTTTTTTCTAAATGTCCCCTGTCTCTTTGCTCCTACTTTATTTTACTAGAAACCTTCTTAGAATGAGTCTCTATTAACTCATGTTTACTGGAACTCTTATTCAATAAAGGTAGGTTGGTCAATCCAAAATCCACCATTATGAAAAAGATGTAAATGAACTGTGTGGACTGATAAAGAATTCAAAATTCTCAGGAGACTTATGAATAAACATAGATTTCAATTCTTCATAAAAGGAATTTTCCCATGATAGATAGGCTTACGCATGCTAAAGTAAATGCAGTTGCATTTATTACTCTTAGTAATGACTTTGCGTACACTCTCCCGAGGTAACTCTACTTGATGTAAATCTGGCTTTTTAACCTTAGGGTTGCTGTTTTTGTTCTGGCTTGAGGCTGTTTTAGTGTTTCTTCTGCATTTAAGGCAAGGGTACTCACAGTTTCTGTTTTGTGCTCACTTTTTGAATTTAAATCTGAGAATTCACTGAAATAAAGTCTGTTCTTTTTAAAGTTAATTCAGTGAAAATTTAATTATAAATTTTTTTATTGCAATTTGGAGTAAAGATGGCTTTAAATTATAATTAAACACTTATATGTTTATATATTTGAGCTCATATGTACAGGTTTAGGATTAAAAAGATGTTAGCATCAAGTAAACAGAGGTCAGGTGAAATCTGAAGTAAATTCTACACTTTCCTCATTTGGTCATGAACTCTTTTCCCAGTTTTCTACCCTTATTTATCTTTCTTTTGTTTCTCCTTCTTTATTGATCTAAAGACTTTAAAATATTTTTCAATTAACTTTTTTTTTTACCAAAATTCTTGAATTTTCATCCTGTAAGTAATATTTTCCTTCAGTGGTATTAATTAGGAGAGATGTGCTCAATGGCAATGCGTAATGGAAATAGCAGATTTTTTAAACACAGTTTTGTATATGAGGACTTTTTAAAGAATTTATTGCCTGGACTAGTTGATACAATATGGCATCCTGGTAACAGTGGTAGATAAATTGGAGATGGAGAAAGCATACTTGGGTTAATACTGATTTGAAACTAAATGCCATGACTATATAAGAATATATATATATGTTATACACACATACACACATTTGTGTAACCACTAAAACTAACTTACTAGAAAAATACTTAGTAAATTAATGAATTGCACTCTATCTAGACAAATGCTTTCTTAATGTAAGGTCAACGTGTCCAACAATGAACCCGTATGGATAGAGTGACCTACTTAATTTTGTGTGATATAGCTCACCTGAGACTTTGGGGAGGGGAGAAGACATTAGGGACCTCTCAGAGCAACTAGGACAACAGAGCCTAACCTCTATCTACCACTACTATGAGCAGATAATATACTAGCAGCCTTGAATCAATTAAAAATGAACATTGGAGTAGAATTTGGTTTGTTATATAATCTAGCTGTTCAATTTTAATTCAATTTAGATAGTTTATGAAACTAATGTTATTAAGGATTACTTAAAAGAGGAAAATAGTATGCATAGAAATAGAAAACCAATTTTGCTTCTGCTTGAGTCCTGATTAATATTCATAGACCAGTGTGGACGCTTCATTGTTAACAGTGTGGGCATAGGTCTAAGCATTCATGCCTCAGTTGCATGTGTCAGCCCAAGAAAGCATTAAGAATGCCTAGGTCTCCAAAGTAAAATTAGTGGGAAATGCGAAGGCATTTTATTTTCATTAGTTACTAATGGCCTTGGTATGGGCCAAACATTTCATTTAAAAAGGATTAGCCAGATGTGATGTCTGGAATTTGCTATGAAATACTACAGACCCCCCTCCCCCAAAAAAAAGAGGTTTTGGATGAGTGGGCAGGCAGGGAATAGATGAATTTGACACAAAATTCTTTATACTTTTATGTCTGCTAGAAAATACTTATAAGTTAAAAAAAAGCGCTAAAACAAAAGATAGAACTAAACTCATTCAGTTGGTTTCATCTTAGTTTTTCCTACTATTTATCTTGATGTGTGTTTACTGAAAACGCATATTATTACCATCCTTGAATATTTTGTAACCTGAAAGGTTTTCTTAAATCTCTTGAATGCACATATGCACAAACAAAGCCTAGTTCCAGTATCTTTAAGCATTGGGAAATCTCCTTTATTGTCAAATGAGAGGTAACATTTGGAATGGGAAGGTCCTCTGTCATTTGATAATGCCAAAATCAAGATCACCTTTGTTATAAAAAATAAAAGCTAAGCTAAAGTACGAGACTTATCAGTAGAAACATTTTCCCCCTAGAGCCAGCTTGTGTATGTATTTAGCTTTTGTTTTTCACATCTAATTATATAATGACTTAACCAGAAAAATAAAATGATGAGAGGAACAGATTCTTGCTGTATATCAGCTTTTCAGTGTGAAAGCAAATAAGTTTTGGTTGCAACTATGGAGAAACACTATTGAAGGGGGGACTGGTGAAAAAAAAAAGGTATGAAATGAAAAAAGAAAGCAAGGATCTTTATTATCTGTTTCATGGTTCTTGTCCTTGGAAGCAACTACTCTCACATCAGATTTTTTTACTAGCTTGATAATTATATTGGCATTGAAAATTAAGTTCTGTTACCAGAACTTGAAACTATGCTTCATTTAAATCTTCTAGATTCACAAGTGGCTTAAGTTGTTTATAATACAATCTGTTTTAAGGAAATGATAGCCATTCATTCATCATATTTATTGAGTGCCTGCTAGTGTGAAAAATGTCATGAAGGAGCCATTCTGAGGAACTGCCCTGTTAGTCCTGTTCCTTGAACTGGGCCAAACCACAATTGTTTTACAAACAATTGTTTGCAAAGTCAGCAGGAAAGTGAACATTCTGATCACACAGACTCATGATTGTGGACCTTCTATTTAAAGATAGAATCAGAATCAGTAAGCAATCATGTATAACCAAGTAGTAGCTGAGTTTTAATTCCAATAGGAATTTTTTCTTTTCATATAATTATTCCTTTCTTTTTTCTCATAAAAACCCTTTGCTTTCACCCTGTAATCTGGACACTGTTTGAGTTTCTGTTTAAATCTGTGCTCCCCAAATTACAGTTCTTTGATCCCAAATCAACACTTGTTCTCTCATTTCACCTTATCTTTAGATTAACATGAGACTGTGTTTCTTAAACATTGTGGTTACACTGCCTATACTTGTTCTTTCTAAAGCATTATTTCTATAACATCAAACTAAGTATCAACTGAAAATACACATTCAAATATATGAAAACATCTAAAATTTATTCATGTCTAGCCATGAAGATTTAAGGAAGTATTATATCTTCTTTTTCATACTTCTCTTTTAAGAAGGTAGATTATAGTTAGATCTCTCCCAAACCCTTTTATTATAAGGAGTGAGTCCTGAGACCCTTGAAATCTTTGGAGAGTCATGGTGAAATCTTGTTTTTAAAATGTGTACAGACTATAATGCTGTAGATGAGCCAGATAAAAGTGTTATTACATAAGAGTTTCTCAACTTCAGCACTATTGACATTTTGTAACTGATTCTTTTCTGTCAATCTTGTTCTATAATATTGGCTTACCAGTGAACTAAAATGCAGAGAATGTATCTATGTTTAACTCTTTTAAAAAATGTTAACCCATCTTTCTGTGTTAGGACCTAGAACCTAGGTCAAAAAGTTGAAGATTTGTTGTTGTTACTCTTTGCAATAGTTCTCACAGTTTTGTAGGATGAGGTCATCACCTAAGTGGTCCTTTGTGTAGATGCTGTTGAAAGGTTAGGGAATGCCTTGGAAATGTTCAGAGTATATTTTAGATACTAATATAAACATTCCTTTCAGGTATTTACATTGATTTACTGTTGTTGTGTTATTCTGATGATGTGTTATTTTTATCTTCGTTGTAAAATCTAGTTAGCTGGTTCTATATGTGATTTAAAGAAAAGATAGCCCTTGGTTCCACTTAACCTCTAGTGTTTAAACTGTAACATGGGGTCATAACCTTTATGTTAAAGTATACAGAACTCTCAGATATTTAGACTTATTTGTCTATTACACTGAAATTTGAAAACAAAACACTTGGTCAATTATTCTTTTGAAACTTTTAGTTAATGTGTTAATTTTTAAACTTGACTGGCAAGTCTCAGTATTTAGAGGAAATCCTCCTACTTGTTGACATTAGCGGAGTTATTTAAGACACTTGGTAGAGGTCAGTATTATAGCACACATTGTTTCCATACAGTTACCTTTTAAGATCCTTTCCAGATTAACATTTTTTATTTCAGGATCCTCTTGACACTGTCAAAATGAATGGTAAAGGCTACAGTTTTGTAGACTTGAGCTTTAAAAACCAAAATATAAAATATATATTCCATTAAAAGCTACTTTCTTTTCATGATCAATTGGAAAAGTAATTAGCTGAGTGAAGATACAAATTTACTATAATTATGATGCTCAATGGAATTTCACTGACCATTTCTTCAAAATTAGAAGATGGCTGTTTATATCTAAAAATATCTGAAAGAATGGAGAAAATTAAGAAGCTGGACTTTCTCCCTGTCTGCACTCTTCCTCTTAATCTTCCTCTTAAATAATTTAGTTGGAAGGATGCCAGGGAGAAGGAAAACTCCATGGGCTCTGTATATTTCAAACAGTTCCGAATATAAGATATTTTGAAGTGTTTATGAGTTTTTCCAGACTGAAGGAGGATCTCCTTATCAATTCAACATAGAGAAATAAGGATAACCTAAGAATGAGGGGGCGGGGGGAAGGAATGAGAAGCATTGGTAATAAATAGACCCAGATTATGTTCTTCTAATGTGGGCTTGAAATTAAAAATGAACCTTAAAATTCTCTAATATTTCTTTTCTCTTTCTGTTAAGTTGCTATAGCCCAAGGTGGAGCAATCCAGATTTCTAACCCAGGATCTGATGGTGTTCAGGGACTGCAGGCATTAACAATGACAAATTCAGGAGCTCCTCCACCAGGTGCTACACTTGTACAGTATGCAGCACAGTCAGCTGATGGCACACAGCAGTTCTTTGTCCCAGGCAGCCAGGTTGTTGTTCAAGGTATATTTTATTAATCTACTACATTTAGAATACCTATGGATCACACCATTTAGTGGTAATTTTATAGTTTTCTGAAATACACAGGAGGTAGATAGGGGGCGGAGGGGAATACTTAACAAGGCTTGAAGAAGGCATATCTTAGTTTATTAAACAAGTTAAATTATACGATTATCATTTTTTAGCAGGTTTTATTGGCTCTGAAGAAAGGTTAAATTCAGAGTAGCATGATGGGAAAAGGGAGTTGGAAATATGAATGAATTTTTTATTTAAGTAAATGTCCTACATTTGAGGGTTATAAATGTTATACATAATATATTTTTGCCTAGTTTATGAAGATTTAAGTATGCAATCTGTGATGCACTGAAGTTGGGTCTTTCCCCAGCTGTGACACTCAAGTCTAATTTGTAGACATCTCATGTCAAAACAATTGCTGATTTTGCTTTTTCTTTCAACTGTTCTTAGTATATTTGAATTCTGAGGTCCCCAATCTACCTCTTCTGGAAGCTGATTATAGTGAAATAAAGCAGTTGGGATGAAGCCCTAAGCTTTTAGGGGAACCTTAAGCTTTTAAGATTTCAACTAAATTTGAGTTATACATTATTTTAATTTCATTCAGTTGTGCTTATAATAACTACAATATGTTTAATGCATCTTTCAAAATTCTGCATTTTTAATTTAATTCTATGTCTCTTGGTCTGTTTGCTTAGGACTTATGATACAGCACTGATTTTAAGGGGAGTAATACCAGTTCTTTTAGTTTGAAAGTCTTTCAAGTATGGAAAAAAGCAAATTATAATTGATGAGTTTCTTGTTAATTAGCTTTACTCCTAGGTATTTTGGGGGTTAATGTGGACTGTAATCGAAGTGTATGAAGAACTGAAGAGGTGGCATTTATGGAGTATAAAAAATATTCATAGTACTTACCCTGCATTTTAATGTTTTCTTTTAAATGTATATTAAAGCCACCCATTACAGATGCTCCTCTGCTTACGATGGGATTACATCCCGATAAACCCATCATGAGGAGAAAATATAGTAAGTCAAGAATGCGTTTAATACACCTACTCTACTGATATTATAGCTTAGCCTAGCCTACCTTAAATGTGCACAGGACACTTACATTAGCCTACAGTTGGGCAAAATCATGTCACACAATGAATACACTGTAGAGTATCAGTTGTTTACCTTCGTGATGGTGTGCTTGACTGGGGAGCTGGGGCTCGCTGCCACTGCCCAGCATCACAAGAGAGTATCGTGCCTCGTAATGCTAGCCCCAGAAAAGATCACAATTTGAAGTACGGTTTCTATTGAATGCAAGTAGCTTTCCCACATTGTAAAGTCAAAACATTGTAAGTTGAACCATCACAGATTGGGGGCTGTCTATATTTCCCTGATACTCAGGAACCCTATATGTCTAAATGAATAACATAAATAATGTCTTCTAATTTTTTAATATAAAAAATTCACCACAAACTTGATATTTTCAACACATGAGAGTTTTTAATTGTTTCATGTTTTGCATAGATAATACATAAGTTTTGTGCTTTTGGGGTTAATTTAAAAACTTTTTCTTCCATATGTTAAAAATATGTTTTCTACATAAATTCTATTAGTTTCATAGTTTTACATTTCACATTTAGGTCCTTAATTCACCTGAGGTCCACCTCTGTATATAGTATTAGGCAGGAATCGGTTTTCATTTTTTCTCCACGTATAGAGCCAGTTTTCCCTTCCTGATGGTTTTTGTCCTTTCCCCAATAATTTTTGGGGCAGTCTTAATTATACAGCAGGTTCTCATGTATACTTGGATTTGTTTCAGAATTCTCTATTCTGTACTGCTGGTCTCTTTTTCCATAACAAACCACACTGGTTTGATCTCACAGAACAAGTTCCTCTTTTTTTTTTTAAATGCTGATTTAGCTTTTGTGAACCATTATTCTTTCATATGCATTTGGAATAAGTTTGAGTTTCTAAATAGTAATAATAACAATATAAAACCAATGATGAGATTGCATTTAATTTATAGATTTAGGGAGAACTGAAGTCTTTATTTTTTTATTGTGATATAATTGACATATAAGATTGTATTAGTTTCAAGTGTACAACATAATAATTTGACATTTATCTAAGTCACAATAAATGACCACCACAATTGGTCCAATTAACATCCATTCCCACACATACTTATAAATTTGTCTTGTGATGAGAACTTTGAAAATCTATTCTCCTAGCAACTTTGAAATATACAACATAGTATTATTAACTATAGTCACCATGCTGTACATTACATCCCCAGGACTTATTTTATAACTGTAAGTTTGTACCTTTTGACCATCTTCACCCATTTCCCCCATCCCCTACTCCCAATCTCTGCCAACCCTAATCTGTTCTCTGTACCTGTGAGTTTGTTTTTAAGATTCTGCATATAAGTGAGATCATTTGGAATTTGTCTTTTTCTGTCTGACTTATTTCACTTAGTATAATGGCCTCAAGATCCATCCATGTTGTCATTAATGGTAAGATTTCCTTTTATTTTTTTAAGCTGAGCCATCCTTTTATTTTATAGATGAATAATATTCCATTGTATTTATGTACCATAATTTCTTTATCCATTCATCCATCAATGGACAATTAGGCTGTTTCCGTATCTTGGCTATTGTAAGTAATGGCTGCAGTGAACATGTAGGCGCAGATATCTTTTTAAGTTTTTATCAGTACCCAGAAATGGAATTGCTGGGTCATATGGTAGTTCTATTTTTAATTTTTTGAGGAACCTCCGTACTGTTTTCTATAGTGGCTGCACTAACAGTGTACAAGGATTAGGGAGAACTGACATCTTTCTAATTTTAAATTGACCTATTCCAAAGCATAGAATGTCTTATTTATCCAGAACTTACTTTAACTTCTATTAACATTTTGCGATTTTCTCCATAGGGTCTTTCATATCCTTTGTTCAGTTATTTCCTAAATGCTTCATGGTTTTTGTTGCTATTTCGATACCTTTCTATTACATTTTCTAGTTGTTGCTTGTGTAGAGAAATATTAATTGGTTTCTTTAAAAGTTTACCTTTTATCTATTAACCTTGCTAAACTATATATATTTACTTCTAATAATATGCTGATTCTCTGTGAATCTATCTGTAATGCTATGTGAATGTTAACATCAAATGCAAATCAGATGTTTTGTTCTTCCCATCTTTATTCCTCTTATTTTCTTTTTCTCCTTGTCTCTTCTTTTTCTTTCCTTTTCTTCCTCCTTTTTAAAATAATGATGGCTTGGAGTCCTAGCTCTGTGTTAAGCATAGCAGTCCAGTGGGCGTTCTTGTATTACTATCCACCTTCCACCCTGTCATCCCATTGAAAGGTCACAGTGATTTCTTTAAGTATTAGTGTGTTTCTCAGGATTGCATCCTGGGCCTTCTTCCATCTGACTTGGGTGCTTTCCCTGGATGACCTCACCCTGCCCATGACTTCAGTTCACTGTGACTATGCCCCTGACTCCAACTGGCTACTTAGATATCCCTCACATATCTTGGACCCCTTAAATCCAAAACCCCATGTCCATTTTCCCCACTGCAGTTCCCCTTTGGTTTACCCTATTTCAGTAAGGGATATTGTCCATTCTGTTGCTTCAGTCCAGAAACCTGGGTGTCATGCCTTACTGTGCCCCCTTCTCCATCCATTCTTCCTCCTACCTAAATCCCAGGTCTCTTCACTCCTCTCCACCCTCACTGTCATAATCCCAGTTCTGGCTGCTCTCCCCTCCGACCTGGATTCTCTGTGTGTCTGCCGGTGCCTGGCCTGAAGCTGGGAGCTGTGGAGCAGTGTCCTGATTCTTCTAATCCTGCCAGAGGCAACAGCTCCCTTCTTGGCCAGGATTTTTGGGGAATTGTTCCTGAAAGTTCAGCTAGGCTCTCTTTCTTCATCCCTCCCAATGATTCTGGGAACTGACATTTTTGAAAAACAAAAGTCTCTGCCTCTAACATTTCCCTTTTTCCATTATTACTCTCGAGTCTGCTGTTCAAACCGGTATTTCTAAAATTCACATCTCATCATGTCAACCTCCTGCTCAAAACCCTTCATAGAATGCCTATTACTTGTTAACGTCAAAATCCTTAACATGGCCCGAATCTCTGCTTAATCTAGGCCTTGCTTCCTTTACTAACCTCCTCCCTCTCAACTTCTGTCTGCTGCTGGGTGTCTTTCATTTCCTGTGCTCTGTCCTGCCCTCTCTCCTCTCCCCGGCCTTCCCACATAGCCATTTGCCCTGACAGGAACACGGTCCCCAATCATATGCATTGTTCAGGTTTCACCTTGGATAGCACTGCCCCAGGAAGCCTCCTGTGACCTCCACATCTGACCTAGGTCACCTCCTGTGAGTTCCCACTGTGCCTTCTCAGGGTACGTATCACCGTTTTGTGACTCTCGGTGTCCTGCCTAGATGGTAACTTGTTTGGACCGGGATCCGTAGTCCCTAGTGTAGTCTCTGGCATATGATAAATGTTCAGTAACCATGTACTGAATGAAAGTGAAATACTCTTTCTCTGTGAAAATTTTATTCTGTGGCTGATTAACTGAGTTTATCTGGTAAAGGGAATTTATTAAAACTTTACTAATAGCAGTAGTCAACCAGCCAACCTCCTTCTTTCCTTTCCCTCCTCTACCCTTTTTTTATTTTTTATTTTTTTTTAGCTGAGCCATCCTGCTCAGCTCGGGCCGGGAATCAAACCGGCTACCCTGTTGCTCAGAGCTCACACTCTTGAGCAAGCTCTTAACCAACTGAGCCACTTGGCCGGCCCCCTCTACCCTTTTTTTAATGCTCACATGTATTGAGCATGTGAGTGCCAATTTAAAGAAATATTGATAATAAAATCAATTTGAACTTTCTAAAATTTGAAATAACTGACTAGTTCTCTTAGATCCAGACCTTTAGGTGTGGCTGGGATGAAAGAGTCTTTCATGTAGTCTGTGATGGACCGATGACTAGGGTGATCCCCAGACTTTCTTACTCATTAGCACGATGTCTTCAGTTCATGTGCTCTGGAGAATTTCTAGAAACAGATACTCCCTGATGTTTCACTTCCTAAGCATCTGAGTGTAAAGTCATCCCTGCCTTTACTAGAAGGTGCCTTTCATCGACCTAAGGTTGGCTTGAGTTCTACTCATACATGGGGCTGGGCTTTGTACAACCCACTCATAAAGGTCAAAGGTTTAAGTGACATGTTACTTTTGTGCAGTAGAAATGCAAATTGTTTTCCCCCAGACTATGGTCTGCTATGCAGTCTGTACTGCTGAACATGTGCCATTATGTTGTCTGACCTTGCAGTTGTTAAACTTCTCACAGTGATCTAGCTTTCCATGGCTGGACCTTCATTAAGTGATCCAAATAAAATTGGACATATTTTTTTAAATTTATAAATAGTAATTGTGATTTATTTATGAATATTTAAAAATCACAAAATTCTTTTCAAGGAATTTTAATTTAGTAAAAATAATGTATTAGGCTGAGCCACATGAAATTGCTGTTTTTGTGGGCTAAAAACGTCAAGTATCAGCAAGTTCATGTGGTTCAATCTAATATTTATGGAAGAGTGCTATATAAAACTTTATGCTACATTTGGCACAGTGAATTTTTAAAATTGCAGTATTTACTCCCTTTAAATGAAATTAGCAAATTCTGCCACCTTAGGAATAGCTGGATTTTATGGTATGGCAAATAGAAATGTGTTAAGTGAGCACAGGTGGCCAGGTATTTCTTATTTGGTGAGTTTAGAAGTGTCTATGATAGCATCTGTCTGGGCTGATTATCAGTTCTTTATTTTTTAAGTCTCCAAGTATTTTTTTCTCCCCAGAGCTAATGAAAAATCTGTAGGGCTTATACCCACTTTGTTACCTAGAAACCTTGGACAGAACAATAGTAAAAGTTAGCCCCACAAGAAACAAGCAGGTAACTTTTAATGCAAATAAGATTTTTTTTTCTTGCCAGCATCTGTCTTAAAAGATTTTCATTAAAAAATGAAAAACAGGAGCATTCGATAGTTTATTACAGGAAGGGTTTTTTTATAGGGCTTTGGTTTCAGTGAGCTGGTCTGTGACAAAGCAAATTGATGGCAGTGATAGGCTAGTGATGTCATTGTGATGTCAGTACTGCCACTTATCATAACTGCACATGCTTGCTGGTTGGAACATTTTATGTTGACCTGTGAGAGGGGAAACAAGGCAGTTTTTTATGCAGAAGCCCATCATGGCTGTAACTGGAGATGAAACAGGTAAGAACTTTAAAGAGGGATTTAAATTCTGCAAAATTATTTTTGAAGTTTAGAAAAATTACGGACCTCTGAGTATTTCACAAAGTATTTTCTAGTAACTGAGGAGTAATATTTTTTTATATACATATTCAGCACGCTTTGTTAAGGCATCTTAGTGTAATTGCTTCTTGCTCTATTACATTACTTACTGAATCAAAGCAGTAATTGATTTTCTCTCTCCCCCTCCCTTTTCCTCCTTCTCCCTCTCTCCTCCCTCTCTTCTCCCCCCTCCCCTGCTCTACTAAAATTAGCTGTTACTTCATCTGCAACCTGTTGCATATCCAGCGCAGCTACAAGTTAAACATACCATTCAAGTTGTAAAAAACAAATTAAGCTTCCGATTTTATCGCTGTATATAAATGTAGCTCCAAAGCAGACCAGCGTGTTGGGACGTTTGTATGCCCACTTTGTTTCTTCGCTTGTGTCTAAAATGGTCTGTTCCTCTCTAATGGAGTTCAAAGGGCTGACGTCATTGCATTTCCTGGAATCGTGGTTCGGCAGGGAAGTGGAAAAGTTAAACTCCAAGCGGGCTGCACATTGACGTCAGCCCCAAGTCAGTCTATGATTGAGTCAGATCCTTTCCGCTTTGTCAAAGCGCTGCTGACAGCTTGAGATTCGATAACTAGCTCCCGGGTTGCCTCTGTAGCCAAGATCGCTCTTGGACTGAGTTGTAGCTTGACTTGTAAGCCTCACTTTAACGTTTCTCTGCAGGTAAGTATCTGCTTTAGGAGGCTGGTACCGCATGTGTGGGCAGATCCCCAGAGCCCGCGTGGGTACGCTGCGCCCATCTGAGGCGCGCACGTGCGGGGAGAGGTGGGCTCAGGGGTCCCGGCGCCCTCACCCGGGTAGTTCTGCTACTCACAGCGCCCTCTAGTGCGCAGTCAGGGAAGCGCTTGTCTGAAAATCGACCCCCAGCCGCATTATTTAAACCTGTAATGTGTAATTCTTTGTTTTCTTAGTTACAGGTGATAGTTTTAACTTAGTCGCGAATGCCCCTTATGTGGTTGCAACTTTGTTTATTGGTTGGTGTCTTATTTCTAACCCAGTACTGATTTGCAGTTGAATTCATGAAGAATGGATGATTGTAAACAACTTGCCCACAATTTACCTCTTCAGAGTTAGTGGGTCTCAGCCTTTTTCCTAGATAGGAACATTTTATTATCTTGAGCAAGTAACACCTGTATTAAATTGTTTTTAAAATTGCCTTGAGCTATTGTTTTTCTCAAAGAAGTTTTTGTGAAGGTTTAGTGGCGATATAGATTGTAGAAGCTCTCAAATGACTAATTTAATATAAGATATAGATGGACTTAAATAATCTCGAATACTGCATGTCAAATGATTCTTAGAACCAAAAGGCATTTTTGTGCATATACAGAGGGTGCCAAAAAAATGCACACACATTTTAAGAAAGGAAAAAACTGTATTAAAATTTTAATACTCAGTATATACCAATAACAAAAGATGAATGCAAGTCGACTTCTGCAATTACAAGAAATGCTCAAAGTGATTACCATCAGCATAATTTTAATACAGTTTTTTCCTTTCTTAAAATGTGTATACATTATTTTGGCCCCCTCTGTATTTTCTAAAAATATTAGTTGGTTTATATTTCACTAAGCCTTAATTTCAATTTGCCATTTGACTTGTCGAAGCATGAGAGAATTGTAACGAAGAAATAAATTGATTTGAAAATACTCAATATATTTAAAGGTGAATGTTTAAGGTAAAATTTTGCATAAATTTTTTAACCATTGCTTGTAAATGAATATTTTTATATATTTATGTTTACAGAATGAAAATACCATCCTTGAAGAGATTTTTTTTCACAGTTTTGCCCATAATACTTATACATGATTTACGCTTTTCGATTAAAAGTTTTCTAAATGCTGAAACTTAAAAATGTCAAACTTTTTTGCAAGACCTCATTGTGCCTTTGGAAATCATTATTTTAGGAAATCTGATCAGTTCTCACAAAATCAATTCTACTTGAAAATGAAAAATATTTTATTTCCTTTTCTTTTTTTTTTGAGGTGTGTTGATATAGATCATTGACTTGAATATTTTTTTTACGATGACCCATGTTTTTACCTCATGATGTAGTAGACCTGTGTGTGTGCACCCTACATTTATATAAAACCAGTTTCAAAAATAATGCTTATTCTTTCTATATGTAATGTACTCATATTTCCTATTTCTTTTTTTAAAATGCTGTTCTTGACCCATGAAATTGATTTTATAACCCACCAATGGTCCACAACTTATAGTTTGAAAAACTGATCTAGACCCAAAACAGGCTTCTAACAATAATGAATGGCCTGGAAAATGTTTTAGAAGCATTTACTTATAGGATCATGGAATTGAATGTGAAAAAGTGAATATTTATAGTTTATAGAATTATAGTATTGATTCTGTTAGATATAGTTTAAATTTTTATTAGAAATAATTTTTGGCTTTATCCATAAGTTAATGGTTAGGAGTCTAACTCTGTACCTTTTAGTCTCTGAGTCTAAAAAACTCTAGTAAGTTGTATTCAGCCTGGGTATCTGAATTGTTCAAAACAAATATTCCAACTTATTCAGATTTGGAAAATAATACCTTAGTTAATATTTGATGTGTGAGAATAAGGATACATTTCACCCTTGTGAAAGGAGGCTAGGAAAAGCGTTTTGTTGGAAATATTCACATAAAAGAATAGTTTGGATCAGGTGTAATAGCTTTTTGAAGTTGGTGGCAAAGCAAATTATAATGTTGAAGTAAAAATATGGGAGTCATTTATCCACCTTAAGTTTTTCAATAAAATTCCAAATCTATATGAACTTGCCATTATGCTATTTTCCCACTACTTTTAAAAAAAATTTAATGAAATATAATTTGGGATAATTGTTGCACTTTGCTCAATTTTATTTGCCTATATGAATATATTGCCTAATAAAATACTTTGCATTTATGTAAACTTTAAAATAAAAAAATTACTTAATGTTACAAATAAGCATAAATATAAATGTGGTAAGTGCCATCAAAGAAACTATCAGATCATGAGAGCCTCACAGGATGCAGGTAATACAGGTTAAAGGATCAGGGTAGGCTTTGCTGAGGAAACTACATTTTAATACCCACAAGGACAGGATTTTCCACGCATTCTCCCTGATGCACTCAAGGCAGATATTATTACATTCATTTTGCATATAACAATATGGATCACGGTGGGTAAATGACTCTTCCAAGCTTACAAAGCTAGCGAGAGGTGCTCCATTTTGGCTCTTCATACCCTTACCTCATTCTGTTCACACCATATTATATTGCTTCTCAAAATTCACCTGACATTGAAGCTAATGCTAATGTTTGATGGGTTACAATAACATACTACACACACTGCTTATAAAACATACAAAATGAAGTTAACATCATTGTAAATAGTCAAAATGGATTTTTTTCTAGAGTATTATTACTATCATAGGACAATAGAACTTATGTTTAGTATTACATAGAACTTTAATTTCAATATTCATAATTTCTCTTTTTACAGACTTTTTACTCTTAAGATTTCTACTTAATAAGTGGCTCAGAAGGTCCCTTTTGTAAAAGTAACTTAAAGTAAAAACTATTTGATCACTTAATTCTGTGTGTTATAGTAGTTGTAACAAATTTGAAATATTCAGTACTTAAATAGTCATATTTATGTAGGATTTAATTTTCCTGGGAAAAGTGGAGCAATGGAAGAGGGAAAGTTTTTGGCAGATACAAGCCTGATTTGGGCATTAAGAGCACGGGTGCTGCGGTAGGGAGGGAGAGACCCAAAACACAAAAGTGAAGGTCTCAGCAGCTCCCTGGAGCTCCTCCCTGCTTCTAAGTATGACTGCTGAGTTATTTCTGTCGCTTATTACTTAGGTGTATGACATGAAGTGAAATGACATGAAGATAGGCGCTCCATATATAAAAGTGTTCAGATAATGTATTCAGTACTATAGCACTCTAAATAAATAAATACTAAATAAATAAGTAAACAAGCAAACTAGCAAATAAAAGCACCATTTGGGAGTGTTGATAAACTTTCACTTTGGATACTAGCAACATTGGCATTTGTCTGGGTTTCTTCTTTCTTTGTTAGGAAAAAACAAACACTTTTTTGAGTTGTGGGGTTTTTGCGTTTTTCTTATTACTAGTCTGATCAGATTGTATCATTTGGTGGTTTGTGATTCTCCTCCTTCCCGGTTGTATTTTAAATGATTATATACATTGAAAAGGATGTTTTATAATGTTATCTTTTAGTAATTTATTCTCTAAAGGGGTATAATAAAATATAGTATAAATTTTAAAAGTTTTTTTAATAGGCATATTTTTAAACAAAATAAGGAATAAGAGCCATACATTTCAATCATTCTATTACTCAGTTTTGTTAGAAGGAAAACTCCAGGGGAAAATATATTTATGGATGTTATATGCCTTTTCACTAATATACAGTATAAGCATAATTTGGAACATTGTCTTTCAGAACTTAAGCAAGGGAAGAGGAAGGGAACTAACATTTGCTGAATGCCTACCATATGCCAGGCACTGTGCTAGACACTTTGACATATATTACAGGGTTTGTTGTGAGTATTAAATGAGATAATGTATCCCCATTTTACAGATGAGGAAATTGAACTTGCCCCAAGTCACATGGCTGGTAAGTGGCAGAGCTGGACTAGAACCCAGACTCCAAATTCCATGCTTTTTCTGCTGTAACATGTTTAAAGCTTGCAAGAGAGGTATGAAGTTAATTAGCAGAATTAAGAGTTCTAGGAATTTTCTTTTCCCATGAAATACTTGATACCAAACCTAAAACATTTTTTTATATCAAGAGTTAGATCGTTGGAAACACTATCATTAGAACCCCTCTGCTTCTAAAATGCCACGTTAGATGACCGGTATCTAAGGGAAGATTTAGGAAATGATGCCCTGGATAAAGAAAGACCAGTTTGGGGCCAGCCGAGTGGTGTGTTGGTTAAGAGCTGGCTTGGGACACCAGAGGGCCCCGGTTCGGATTCCACATATGAGGACCAGTGATGCTGCCCTCTACAGCTAAGATGCTGAACAACAGCTCAACCTGGGCTGGGCTGCTCCTGGGCTGGGCTGCTATGAGTCACCGGCAATGGGGTAGGCTGCAGCCTCTGCTGCATTGGGTTGCCATGGACTACTGTGTGTAGCCAGCAGCCAGCATGAGCAGCCAGCATCCGCTGTGAGCGGCTGTCCAGAAGCCGGTGACTGATCTGCCTCGCCCGGGAAGAGCGTAATGATGGTGCCAACTTGGGCCAATGAAGCAATGTCCTTGACAACTAGACTGAAGAACAAAAAGGACAGCAACTTATCTGTTCCCCTTCCCCTAATTCCCCAATAAAAATCTTTAAAAGAAAGACCAGTTTGAATAGATGGATAGCATCTTTTAGGGCTTTCCATGTCTTAGTGTTAAAGATTTAGCTATAATAGTAGCTAATAATAGTCTTACAATAATAAGATTGCTTATTTAAAACATTCCAGATGGGCTTGTGCAAAACCCTGAGAAGTTCAATATTTACTTCATAGTGCTCAAATAAACTCACCAAGCACCCATTATATGCCAAATACTGTGCTAGATTCTAGGGGTACCAAGGTAAAATAGACACCCTGACTTGTCTAAAGAGTTTGCTGCCTTAGAATAAAATTAGTGTATCTTTTTTATTAGTACATTTCTTCAGTCGTGAGTTTAAAGCCCCCACTCATGACCCATTTATTTTCAGAAATAATTTATATAATGAAATTCTAGAATAAAAAATAACTTGGGCACCTTTAGTATTGGGTTGTCGGAAAAGTCATGACGTATTTTTTCTGTGTTTTTCGTTGCAAAAATGCGTCATGACTTTTTCGACAACCCAATAGTTAAATGGAACAGGAATTAGCCTTTATAACAGTACAGGGATAAGAACATGCCATCAAAATGAAGGGTGGTTCTTTGAACTGTGATCCTAGGTATCTAATGCTTTAAATTACCACCAAATTCATAATATTAGAAACTGAAGCTAACTTTTATATAAAAACTTTTTTATAACTTGTTTCAAAAACAAAACTTTGACATTTGGATTTCCTTAAAACAAAAGCTTTTCTTTGCCCATATCTTTTTAATGTATTTACTAATAAGATCATATTTTGATATGTGGAATTTATTGATATTTATTCAGTGACCATTAGAAGGGTACCATCATATAGATTCTTTGGGCTATTACAGAAATTTATACTGATTCCCGCTAATTTACATCAATTCATACTTCTGGCTTGAACTAATAGTGAGCTACAATCTGATTTTTGTTGAAGATAAAATGAACATATAGCATGCCTGAAAAATAATAAAATCCAGTTTGTTAGCTAACATTCGAGAGCTAATACATCCAAATATATCACCCCTTACAACTTATTGTCTTAAAGTGATATTTTTTCTGAGCTGTTGCTTAGAATGTTCTAGGAGTGCTTCTTTTGGAATTGCCATTATCCTTCATGGTGCCAAATCTGGTCCTTGGAGGGTGGCTTCAGCTTTTGGAAACAGGCAAAAACTTAGAACCATTTCTGGTTCTAACACCAATGAGTGAACTTTCTTTTTCATCTGTGAAATATTCCTGTCTTTGTTTCTTTTTTAAAAAATGGATCCTCTTAAACTAACTTTTGTATGCCCTAAACATCCTGCTCTAACTTTGAGTACAGAAAAAAAAGCAGATGTATACAAAACTAGAGAGTATTTTGAACCCTTCTGGACCTTTCTATTTTATTGCACTAATTTATGAGCAGTGTTTGGCAAGAACAACCCTATACCAGGCCTGCATCTATGCTGCCTGCAAATGTCAGCATGATGACACGGAAACTTCTCCTTCGTCACTGGCTATTGTTCCAGTTTTAGAAAGCCTGTGTAGCACCCAGCTGCTCCATTGTTTCAACCTTTATTATACCATAACCTTCTTCCCTGAATGTGGGTAAAGAAAAGAGAGGATTATTAATTCTATGCTCCATTCCATCTCCTCTGACAATATAATTAAAATAGTTTTTAAAAAGTCTTTATTAACAGTTTAGAACCGACTTTAAAATTCTTTCTAAATATTTCAAAGCTATACAGTTTCCTATGACATATAACGAGACATCTGTGTACACAGTATTTTAAATAGTCACAAAAACAAATTTAAGAGTTCCCCAAGTTTATTAATAGAGATTTTGTTGGTGATCATTATATTTACCACAGTTACTACTTATCACCATAGTTTCTTAAATTATGGAAGGCAGAAGTAGTACAATCTTATAAATGCTATTTTTATTAATCTTGTAAAGACCTTTAAGTGACTTTGCCCCAAAGCCATATTTTTATTTTATTCTTTCACCTAATTCTTGAACCTGGGGTGGGGAGTGGAAACCTGTCATTTACCCAAAAAGAAACATATAAATCAATTTTTGATTAACCTTTTAAACTGCTTGGCTAGTTTCAGTGGTAATATTCCATTTACGTGAAAAAAGTCTTTGTCCCCCTTTTGAGTAAAATTTCGGTTCTTACTTAATGGGTATAATACATTTTAATGAAATATAGAAACAATGTGTTTCATATTTTGATTGGCATTTGGTTCAGACCAATTTTTATAGGATTTAATAACTTAAAATCATTTTCTTGCAGTTTTGAGAGAGCATGTATTTTGTAATATGTCATCAGAATATCAAGTTGAATCTGGACCATACTTTCTCAAAGTTGAAACGTTGGTGATAGAAACATGTTTCATCACTTAAATCCACCTATCTTTCCTAGGAAGCTATTTATTGCAGTAGATATACACATTTTTGAATATAAATTAGGACCCTCTGAGGACTTTTAGTATTCAATTTGTATACTAAATAGCTATTAAATCTCATTTAACTATGATATACTATAATTAGAAAATATTTTTAATGAAAATTTAGGAATGTATTATTATCCCAAGAAACCTAAAATAGACAAAAATTATTTCCCAAAGAAACCAGTTTTAAGTGAACTTTTCTGTTTTGTTTTTTATTTTTTGCTTTTAAATAAAAATACAGTGAGCTGATATTTTCTGTCCAGTACCTCAGTCATCTTCAGGTATAGAACTTGCACTTAAAGACATTAGGTGACTGTTACAGGTATGATATAGGGTATAGGAAAATCTGTTTAACTGGATAGAGATGTTCTGCGTAATTAAAATTTTTGCAGTGGTCTGCTAGAGCCAGCTCCCACTGATTTGCTACAGCCGATTTTTAAATTTGTAGGATTTTTGTGAACTGTTCATTAAAATAACTATTAAAAAATTTAAATATATTTAACAAATTACATTTTAAATAATGTTAATAAATGCTCAAACTCATCATTTCTAACTATCTATACTCTTGAGGTTGTTTACATCAATTTTATCTGTATGGTGTGTATGTCTTCTCAGCTCCACATTCAGTGAGGTCCCACTGGTAGCTTGAAATTGGCCACGGTGAAAGTATTTACATCGTGGGAATCGACAGATGCTCCAGCTCCGGGTTTTTTGCCCCAGAGAGCTGGTGGTTAAACATTCATCAGCACACCACCCATTTTAGGCTCAGTGAACTCTCAGTTGAAGAGCTTCTCTACTTTAGCCTTTGATAAAGACCTGTCTAAAATGCATTAGGGCAATTTTTTACCTTGAATGTGTAGAGCATGCTGAATATCATTGTTCCAAGTGCTTGAAGAAGATCTTTTGACCTAAGATTTCCATAATGCTCAGAATAATCATCTAAAACATTAGTAAGATCACCTTTTGTGGCTTGTAAAAACGGGTTATGTTATTCCCAGGTCAATTTTATATAAAATATCAAGTTGTAAATTGTTTATGTAAGTGTGTCATATTTTGCTTATTGCAGCTGCCACTGGTGACATGCCAACTTACCAGATCCCAGCTCCTACTACTGGTTTGCCCCAGGGAGTAGTGATGGCTGCCTCACCAGGAAGTTTGCATAGCCCTCAGCAACTCGCAGAAGAAGCCACACGCAAACGAGAGCTGAGGCTAATGAAAAACAGGTAAGACGGTTCACTAGAAATCAGCAACCACTTACTAATAGGACACATAATTTGCTACTGTGGGGCTTTTAAAAACATTACTTTTCCTATTTCTCCCAAATTCATTGTTAAGTGGCATTTTATGTGGGTTTGTGCTCTGCGTGTGATGATAATTAGATTCTCTGATAGAGTTCCTAACCATGAAACCATTTCATCAGCAGGAGAATGCAGCTCTGTGTGTTGTAAGAGTGATGTCTAAAAGACACATTAATTTTTTTTTAATGATAATGGAAGGACCTTATTACAAATAAAGATTTATTTTGTACTTGGCATTTACTTTGTGAATTTAGGTGATAAGTATAATTTTCTAGCTTCTTTATGAGCAAAATAAATTTTAAGTGTGAGTTAAGAATTTTCTAAGTTTTTTACATGTAGTTTCCTTTTATCTATTTTGTAACTTTGTTTTTCTCTATTGTACTGAAATACATCTTTATTCTGATAAATTCTAGTCAAATGCAAGTACAAAACAACAGAATTACAATTACCCATATCCCCACCACTTAGAGATACCTACTAATATTATAGTATATGTTTCCCAGCCTGCAGTCTCTCATTCTCTCTCTTATTCTTGCACCATATCTCTATAATTTTACTTTTTAAACAGCAATATATCACAAATGCCATTTTCCAAAATTATTTTTTAAATCTAGTTGGCATATTCTTGGTTTTCAGTTTTCATTTCTTGGTTTCAAATGGTATAAATTAATCTGATTTTCAAAATGCACAGAATAAGAGTATTCTAAGAGTTTTCCCAGTAGCCTTGTCACCTTATTTCTAAATGTTGAATAATGTCCTCATTGTAAGAAAACAAAACATTTCAGATGGGATCATGTGTTTGCCTATGATTGGAACCACCTGGTGGTCGTTAACTTACTAGGTGTTAGCAACCTAGTTAATGTCGAAATTGTGGCTTCTTAGCTCCTAAAATTGAGAGATAACTGCTGAGTTCATCACTGTCGTTTGTAACTGCGGGTGAAGCAGTAGCAGCTTTATTCAGTTTACTGACAGCCTTTTAAATGTCACAATTTGATATATTATAGGACTCCTTAAGTTGGATATAGTTCCTGAGTTTATTCGTTATCATAGATCGCTAGATGGAGTTTTGTACCCTGGAGAACTTCACAGATTACCAGAAATAGCATCTTTAGGTACGCACATCTTTACCAGTGGTTGTTCCAGGTTTACTAAGTCATGCTGGATTCACATTTTGCATCATCAGCATTTTGCTCAGAAATTCTGAAGGGGCTGAGTGGGTGGGGCTCACATAGTATCATAGTTGTTTTATGGAGGCATTGTTAAGAAAGATCCCTAACTTGGATCTAGTGGAGGAATATGGATGGATACTTTAAAACTGCACTTTTAGGAGCTATACATATGATTGCCTCTCTGGTCATAGAATGTACATTGTGAAGTTCAGTTTGGAAATGTAAAGTGTGATGATAATGCAAACTGTAAAAGTGTTCATCAGTGTCTTATTTTCCCAAAGAAAATAAAAAGGAAGGACTAGGCAAGTAGCCTTCTGATTTCCCTTTTGTCATTTTATACCTTTATTTTTACATTAGAAAATGTTGTCAGAATTACCAAAATGAAATAGATAAAATATTAGGCAGTGGGTTCCTATAAACATGCCCATGCCCCAAGCTTCCTACACATGCATATGCGATCTCTCTGAGAGAAGAAAAATCATAAAATTTTGGGTTTTAAAAAAATTAGTTAGTTATTGGATAGCATTTGTGTTTGGGCTCTAAATAACTAAGGGGAATGGAGGCTTCACCATGAAGGTTGCATTTTGATCTTCTATTGCCAGTCCCAAGGCCTGTGCAGCCAGAACACAGGCTCAGCAGTGTCATCAAGGACCCAGGCTCCTCCTCCCTGCTCTGTCATCTCCAGGGTGTGACATTCGTCCCTATGATCACAGCATGGCTGCCACACCTCCCAGGCATTGCATCCGTCAGGAACAAGGGAGAAATGCTGGAGCTAAAACCGGAGGCTGGTTGAATGTGACCCCTCCTGGAAGACCCTGCCAGCAACTTTGACCTATAGTTGATTGACTACAAGTAGCTAATATCTCTAGCTGCAAGGGATCCTAAGAAGGGTCTATTTTGGCTTTCCAAATCTCAATGTCAGAGCAAGACAAGAGAAAAGCAAATGATAAATGGCTATTAGGTTCAATATCTGTTGAGTAGGTACCATATGCAAGTTTTAAGTGCTTTATTTCTACTGTTTCTTTAACTGTCACATGAGAATAGGTCTGGTTATTTACTTTACGGATGAGGAGCTGAGATTCAGAGAGTTTACATAATAAGTTGGTTAATATCGCAAACTGGACAGAACCTGGATATGCAATCAGGCTGTTTATCCAGAGTCTGTCCACTGCACTAACACCAGAGTAACCTCAAAAAAGACCTCAGTGTATGCTTCAGATTTAACTTCATGGAAAGAATGTAGGTTTTACTTATTAATGTGAAAGAACTTTTATATATTTTCTCTTTTCTTTGGCTGGCATTTATAACAGGTACTTAATTATATTTCTACAAATCTGGCTGCAGTTTTTATTTCTTTACAGCCTGGTCAGCTTTTCCTCTTTGCCATGTATTTCTCTCTCCGTGTTGAGGATATTATATTCAGACAAATGCAGGGCCTGAAAACTGAGCTAACTATTAATAGAAGAAACAGGTGTTTTCCATAGCTGAGAAGTCCTTAGGAATGTGCCATCTCCTAGTGTGATCGTTTAAAGCTTTGTGCTTAGAACATTTGACCCTGGTAACACACATTCACACACATGAAATGTGAAGTATGGATATTTACAATAAATAGTACTCCTTGGTAAATAAAATTTTTAAAATTAAACATCCCACAACATTGCTATTAGATATTTAAAATTTCATTTAATGGTAGCTCATTTTATAAAATGATTATCCTCCTTCCAGGTCTAGAATTTAATATAATGATTTACTCATGAAAACCGTGCTATCCATGAATGTATATTAGTTCCTTTGTGGAGGAGTTGAATTGTGTTCCCAAACTGGAAAATTGATAAGCTTGCTAGGGTTTATTCTTAACTTATTCCTGTGCATCATTTAGATGAAATTAATCTGTACTTATCAGATTCAGTTCGCTTGTACATTTGTTACTTTTTTGTTAACCAGTTGAGAAATCTGAGAACTCTGAGTTCACAGGGTGAGTGCATTGTTTTCAGCTAGGAAGTAGGGGGTGATCTTTTCTACAATTCATTGGGATTTCAAGGTCTCTTTTCTGCTGACTCTTGCTTCCCACAGAGGAAACACAGATAACCAATTGTTGGTAAGGGTCAACTATCCTAAAAATAAAAGTATTGGCCATATCTGTTTTACGCATCACTCCTAGTTCAGAATTGCCAAAGCTAATTGGCATGACAGAGCTGGTGTTTAGACATTCAACAAAACTTTTGTTAAAATATATTTGAATTATGTTTCAATGTAGGCTTTTTTGATATGAAGGATACCCCAAAGATAGTTTTCTGAACTGAATACTCCAAAATAAAGCTGTTAACAGAGGGTACATTCTGTAGAGGAATTAAATTATGTAGTTGCCACCTCCTCTCACCCTGAAAAAAAGGAGAAAGAGAGAAAATGTTGGTTGTAGTTATTGGGTTTTTTTGGTGGGGTTTTGCATGAAAATGACTAACTCATCTGTTTGTGTTTGTTGCTTTGACTGCTGGTCTGTTTTTTCCTTTGGGCATGGCTACAGTGCTTTAAAATTCAGTATATTGGATAGTGAATGCATGTGATGAGAAAACAGTCTTGAAGTAAAAACAGTCTTGAGTTATTCAGTAGCTTCCTTTTCATGATTTTAATTGTGGTGTTCTCACATTCCTGGATTTAAATCGTCTGAATTATTGAGTATTGTATTATGTACCCTTTAATTTTCAGAAGCGGAGTCCATTTTGGTTTATAAAAATGTGCATGATTTATGATTCATTTATTGTCATTTTTATATTGTTTTCCATGTTGTTTTCTAACCAATAAACTGATTCTTGCAGTCGTGATTGATCTTATTTGTTTCACTGATTTAGTCTTGAAGAATGAAAATCGCCAGTGTTGACATTTAAGGTTACCGAAGATTAATTTTTCTAATCAGTTTTGATCAAATACAGTTAACTCATTGTGATGGAATATGTAGTTTATAGTGGACAGAAATAACTAAGAGAATTGAAAGGATCTGTAAATGTTTCTGTAGAAATTCCACCTGGGGATGTGGTCCTATTGTTTTAGGTTACGGAAAACCACTCTGGTCACTGTTATTATGGAATGTGTGCCCTAAGGAAACACCATTTACGAGGAATGCTGGGCAAACTGTGCTCTCCAGTTGTTCCTGTTGTCTTAGAGTCACCTTACAAAAAGGCATGTGCTTGGGTACATTTGTTGTGTGGCTTTGTACAGACCTTACCTAGGATTGATTGGCTGTTGCGTTTAGGGGACCAAAGTTCACTGAGCTCCTCTGGAGTGTGCTGAGAGGTTGTTCCTGAGTCATTTGCCTTGTGTTGGTTCCAGGGAAGCTGCCCGGGAGTGTCGCAGGAAGAAGAAAGAATATGTCAAATGTCTTGAAAATCGTGTGGCTGTGCTTGAAAACCAAAACAAGACTCTCATTGAGGAACTCAAGGCCCTCAAAGATCTTTATTGCCATAAAGCAGAGTAACTGTCTTTCTTTGACTTGGACCTTGTTTACTGTGGAACTCTAATCAAGGCAGGAGATGCAGCAGTTCTACTAATTGCCATGTGGACGCGTGGAAGGGACATTTGTGACCCTTAAGAATCCAGTTTGGCTTAGTGTTTGAAATTGAATTGGAAGTGTTGTTCCAAGAGTTGGAATGCAACCATGATCACGTGTACCGAGCTTACGTTAGTCTCTTTGTCAATAGCATGCAAAATTGTTTTGTTTGCCCTTTTGCTTCTACTTTTTTTCAGGGAAGCTGCTAAAGAATGTCGACGTCGAAAGAAAGAATATGTAAAATGTCTGGAGAGTCGAGTTGCAGTGCTGGAAGTTCAGAACAAGAAGCTTATAGAGGAACTTGAAACCTTGAGAGACATTTGCTCTCCTAAAGCAGATTAGTAGAAATATTTAATTATGAACTGATTACAACATGTACAGTTGCTTTTGAAGGCAATACAATATATAGCCAGCAAGAATTATGGCTTTTTTCCTTTGTATCATTCATCACATTCTCTAATCGCTAACATTCCTACAATGCTTCACTGTACGTAGTTAACTCTTAGCTGTACCTTCAATTTTTTTAAGAGACAAACTGTAAAAAAAGAGTAACAAATTTTTAAAATGCAATATTTGTAAGACTTGTTCCAATGCCACATATTTGCAGTTCCCAATCTCTGTGTCCTGAATAGTGTCCTATGCAATAAAATTTTTTGCAGGTCTTTTAAAAGTCATTTTAGGAAAGGATGATCAAAGATAATGCATCCAGTAGTACAATAAAAGTAAACCACAAAAAATACCTCTGGAGAGAATTGAAAGAGAAAGAATTGAAAGAATCTAATGACATGCTTCTATGAAAATAATAGCCGATGAATTTATGGCATTTGCAGATTTTTATATTAGTTGCTTTGTAAAGAAAATATTGTATTGCTGTCTTTGAATGCCATAGTTGGAGAGCGTTTTTAATAGAACCATGTTGGTTACACGTGTAGTGTTTGGTGGTCATTTAACTATTTCAACATTTTCTACAGTTTTTACTATACTGTGTAATATAAAAGATCTTGCAGAAGTTCTTAGTGTCGGTTTGATATTACCTAATGAAAGTTTACAACTAGTTGTTAACATCTGGAACAAGTTAAAAGTTAAGAGTTAGAACTGTATTTGCATACCTTAAAGGGTACGCAAGCTGATTTCCACACTGAAATCATGATCTCAGCAAATGTTCTTTCTGCCGTCTCCTCAGAAGGATGACCCCAGAGCTGTAATATGAAAGAGCAGCTCTTAGAGGTTCAGCTCGTGTGACGGAGCAGGCCTTTCTGCACATGGTCTTGAAATCTGCCAATGGTCTTCTAGTTTGAGTTTTAGCTAACAGCCATAGGAGTTTTAAAGTAAAGACAAAACAACCCAAGATTTTATTTTCCACTTCGGAACAGCTTGAAGTCTACATGAGATCAAACATTTTTATGTAAGCACATTCAGATGAAGTTCATGACATTGGGGCGGCGGCATTATTATTGGTATCTACATTTCATTCTGTGTTTATAATAAAAAGCTTCAAGGTACAAACCCAAAGCCCTAACCATGTGATACTATGCCATCTCTCATTCATGAGACCTTTGTTGAAGGCCGTCTATGTGCTAGACTCTGCTATATTTTCTACTATAACTTCTGATTTGTTAAGGATGTCCCCACCCCACCTCTAGTTTCAATAGTGGCACTGGTTGGTACATATAGAGAGGTACAGAATCAGGACGTCATTTCTGTAGCATCTAACTGCTGTTCCCACTATATCCTCATAATTCTGTCACTTACCTGTAACTCCCAGAAGGCAGGGTGTGCCATTTTGGGCTTTCTTTTTTTTTTTCCCCCCCTAAAGATTTTATTGGGGATTTGGGGGAGGGGAACAGCGCTGGGGAATCGGGGAAGGGGAACAGACAAGTTGCTGTCCTTTTGTTCTTCAGTCTCGTTGTGGAGGATGTTGCTTCACTGGCCAATGTTGGTATTATCATTGCGCTCTTCCCTGGTGAGGCAGATCGGTTGCTGGCCTCTGGACGGCAGCTCACAGGGGCTCTTGGCAGCTCACACTGGCTGCTGGCCGCTCATGCTGGCTGCCGGCCACACACGGTAGCTTATGGCAGCCCACTGCCGCAGGGGCTGCAGCCTACGCCGTTTCCAGCGACTCACTGCAGCCCAGCTCCAGGTCGAGCTGTTGTTCACCATCTTAGCTGTAGAGGGCAGTGTCACTGGCCCTCATGTGGGATCCAAATTGGGGCCCTGCTGCGCTCAGCTGGCGTCCCAAGCCAGCTCTTAACCAACACGCCACTTGGCCGGCCCAATGGGCTTTCTTTAGAAATTTATTTTTCCTTCAGAGTCAGAGCTCTGAATTTCTATTATCTCAATTTTTGTCTTTTCTTCTACAGAGAAGTAAGGTGAGGAAAGAAGACAAGGGAGAAAAAAGGAAAAGAAAAACTCCCCAAGTTTCAAGTGAAGGAAATGATGCTTTGTACTCAGTCAGTCAGTCAGTCATTCATTCATTCACTAAATCAAATGTGTGCTCAGTGGTAGACTCTGAGAAGGAGACACAAGAATCAGCAGACAAGAAGTAAAAAGTTAGACGTAGTAAATGCTATGTGTTAGAATTAGAGAAAGATATAGGCAGGGATTCCATAAGAAACTATTCTGTCGGTGGCAGACTTTCAACTGGCCTTGAAGTAAGTGATGGTGCTGGGGAGAAGGGTCCTCTAGACAAGGAATGAGAGCGTGCACTCTACTTCAAGGAGTTTGAATTTAGGAGCTGGAGAAGGTCAAGTTAGTGCTCACACAAGAATTAGTTCAGTTTAAAAACGAGTTGTGTGCATGCGTGTTTCTGTATACTCCACTTAAAGTGGTCATTTCATTGGAAGGGGATTGCGTCTGATTACTTGGGGCCAAAAATACCATGTGTCCCTTCCTCTCCCCAGTGCTGTAAACAATAAGGACATTTTTTTAACTCACAAAATAAGCCCAGAGGTAGGAAATCCCAGGGTTGCTTAATTTAGTGACTTCACGGCATCATGACCAGATTCTTCCTTCCCATCGTTCTCCCTGCTTAGGCTGGTTCTCCCATCCTAATATTGCTGCCACTTGCAGGCACCCGAGAGGGGACAGGTGGCACCTTTTCTTTTGTCCTGTTTTAAGAGTAAGGACAACTTGCACAAAGGACCTTCAGCAACAGATCCCCTCTGAGCCACACTAGCTAGATTTTCATCACCACCAGTCACTGGCAAGGAGGATGGAATTAAAAGCACTGGATTACTAGTGAAGATTCAACCCCTGGGACTGGGAGGGTTTCCAGGCTTCTGTGAAGCATGTGGCCATCAATATTGAATAAAACGGGTTCTGGAAGAATGGTGTGTGGGCCACTGACAAAATGGCTGCCATCCTGATGATGTCTGAGCGCCTGCCCTGCTCTGGAAGTTAGGAGCAGCCTATGAGAGCTGGGGCGTCAGCTAAGCTCTCAAAGGTGCACAGGAACTCAATTCTTGCTCATCTAATTTGTCCCTGAAACCAAAGCTTTTGCTACTGAAATAGCATGATTTTGTAGCTCTCCGTTCTGACTCCAGCAGATACTGCCTACAAACCCTCGCTGAACACAGCAGCAGTAAGTTGCATGAACATTGCACATCTTGTACAACAGTGTTGTGTAGAATCTAGAGCTGTCACTGCATTTTTTTAATCTTAAAAGTTTCAGAATGTGGATTTTTGGATATAGAAATGACTGATCCGGAATCATGGGATTACACCACCTTTTCATATTAAACTAGGTAGTTGATGATGTTAAATCATTCGAAATGGGAAAAGAAAGGAAATGAACTCCTGCTATGTATTTAAATGTGCCTGAGCACTATGCTTGCCTGAAACTGAGGACCTTTCCCACTGGCAGCCACACTTCTCAGTTTTCTTCAAAGTAACATTCCAGTACATGTTTCCTGTGTGCCTAAGGTGCACCTTTAAAATACTACATCATGAGGATTTGTGAAACCAACACAGTGTTTTTCTATACTACAATCAAAACTATTAAGCAATCTGGGCATGTTTGAGACAAGCAGAGCTGTTGCCAGTTGGCTAGCCATGACCTCATGACTACTGTTAAAATTGTAGACTGCGGTCCTCAGAAACTTAGCGTGCCTCGTCTTTGCTAAGGTCATCCTATAGACACAGGCCTGATACTGAACTACTTAAACATGGTATATTTTAATCTTTATGCTTTCTGGGTAGCTTTTTTCTATGTAAATCCATTTTCTCATAAGTATGTTTCATATTTATACATTTTAGGATTCCAAATGTATTTTTAACACAGTGTTTGTTCTTTAAAAACCCATTTTACCATGGGCTACTGTGTAATAATAGCTTACATAGAATGAGATTTAAGATATTTCAGGGCCATTCTCTTCACATACTGACACATAATTCCATCAGAGAGGAAAACGATAAATACAAGGAGAAAACTGTACTTTGTTATATTAGATTGTACTTGCTCAAATAAAATGCAACCATTGTTATTTCTAAGTAGTTAATTTTCAACAGGATGCAGAGTTTTTTTCAGATCTTTATTTAAAAAAAGTATTGTGAAAAACAGCATCGAAGGCTAAACCAGCATGAGTAATTTTGGACTACGCGCTCTCTCCTCCCCCCTCCCACCCTCCCTCCTTCCCTCCCTTCCTCCCTCTCTCTCTTCTCTCTGTCACTTGCCCTCTGTTCTTTCAATTCAGGCTTTTACTTTCCCTGGTCAGTAGATTGGAGTTGGAGCTAAAGCCCTGATCCAAATCTACACTAGGAATTCCTTTGGTTCCTTTGTGCAGAAACTAGTCAAAACCTGAATTATCTGAAACCAAAAAGATTTCCCCCCTTTTCTGTCCTCTCATGGCATCTTCCCATGCCCTTCCAGTTGTGGGGTACATGGGTGAGACAGCAGCAGAGGGCACTCAGACACTCTGAAGGGAGCTTTCCAGCTCTCATAATGGAGGTATAACTTTTTAAAAACACAATTTGTGTCTTAACTTTTCAAAATCAACATGTTAAATATTTTTAATATATTGGGTTGTCGGAAAAGTCATGATGTATTTTTTCTGTTTTTCATTGCAAAAATGCGTCATGACTTTTCTGACAACCCAATAGGTTAGATATAATTGATGTTCAGAATTCAAAAGAAAATGGTATACAATGAAAAGTCAATCTCCAATCCCTGACTCCAAGCCACCCAGTTGTCCTCAGGGTAGCCAGTTACCAGTTTCTATTTTTGTGAAATAGATACTTTTAATTTACTGATTATGCAGCATGTTTCCTTAAATTACTGTCCCATCTTCAGGGCCATATGATGTAGAGTTTCTAGAGAGACATAGGGAGTCAGCATGTTCATGAAATCAGCAAGTGAGATTACATTAGTAAGAATAAGTCCGGAAGGAGGACCAGGGGCTGTGGCAACTCTGACTCCCCATTCTTCCATGGACTTTTGTTCAGTTAGGTACTGAGTTATCTGAGTGCTATAACCATACAGGGTGACAAAAAAAATGTTCCTGCTAGTTACTGAGTGCTTACCCTGTGCCAGGCACCATGCTGTGCGCCATATGGAACTTACTACCTTTAATTCTCATAACCCAACAAGTGTTGGTGCTTTCATTATTACCCCCATTTTGCAGATGAGGAAACAGGCTTGGAGAAGTCTCCAAGGTCATAGAGCTGTTAGAGCTCAGGACGAAGAGTACAACTGGGCAGGGAGTACAATGCTTCTGTCCTGGAGGCTCTCACCCAGGCAGGACCCACAGGCAGGGCTGTGACGGGGCACGTGCACTTTGGCAGTGGCCCAGGGAGGTGTGGCAGCTGAAGGAGAGTGCTGTGGTTCCAAGTGGTTAGGTTTAGGAATACCGAAATTTTCCCTGTTCTAATGAACAAAAGGCATGTGCTAGTTTCTCTCTGGTTTTTAAAAACTGATACTGGTCAGGAGAAAATGACTACAGGTGAAGGGCTCACTATAGGACTATCAAAGCTCCAGTTGTACACATTGAAATACAATCTTTGATCTAAAAGAGGTCATAAAAGTATAATTTACTCCTTTAATTTTATAGACAAGGAAACCAAATTTCAGGTTGAATTACTTAAATATGGATAATTATTGGCAATGCAGAGAGTAGAAAGAGACTTGGGCCTCTTACTATTAGTGTAGTAATATTTATATTACCATGATGTTTCTATTTTTCCATAAACTGGATTTCAACCAGCTTTTGGTGAAAGCATAGCTTTCTGAGAAAGCATTTATTTGCCATGTGGTCTGAATAGATGGAAACCCTGGAAGGAAAACCCTATCACTCATTGTGCAAAACTCCCATCTGGTCTCCTTGAAACAATGAGAGGACAGAGAACCCTGCCAGATCAATCACAGCACTAGTTTATGAAGGATATATGACATAGGGACAATGGTTTCTAGAACAAATAAATGGCTTCTAACAAGACTTATGATCATTCTTGCTTTTTAATGTTTGGTGAGCTCTGAGAAGCACTGACTTATGGCAGACCAGTGGATATTTAAATTCTTCTGAAACAGTAACTCTTAGTACACTTTTGAGGACATACGTAACTCAAATAAGGAGGTTCTTAATGAAAAAGGGCTTTTTAGATAGAGGAGAACATGAGTGTGCCCATATGTTTATTGTAGTTGGCATTTCATACATTTAGAATCTTGATGCCTATTTTTAACCAGCTCCATGCCTGTTTTGAAGCTCACTAATGTTGGAGAACACTGAACTGAGATCTGAGCTCAGGCCTTACCCAGTTCTCCCCTAAGTCAGGCATACTCTTGAATGGCTGCACATATCCCGTATTTATTTAGCACATAAGAATATTTAATGTCACAGCCACAACCTTATATACCATGTGCTATTTCTGTAATTCCTTATTTTCCTTGAAACATTCTTAGTCTATGAAGACTTCAAAACCAATGTGTGGTATGTTGTGCCGTGGACTCTTCAAGTTAAGGCAAAGCCCCGTGAGAGTAAGGTGTAAAAGCAGCTTTCTCTGGTCTGCTTTAGTGACTTATGTTCGTAGTAACTCTGGGAAATATCTGGTGAATATTATGGGAGGGAGGGCAATAATTTGACAACATTTGGAAACCCTCTGACAGTTGGCCTCCAAGAGTATATAGGTACACAGATACTTGCCAATAGAATGAGTATTTTATATAGGAACCTTAAAAATTACTTCCAGGTCATATATTTTTAGCAAATCACTGACTTTAAAATGAATCAATCATTTCTCAGTAAAACTGCCAATTTTGTTTGAATTGCTTATACTTGGGAGGTTAAAACAATAGAAAATGAGACCAAGGTCAAGGAGTTTGTTCACCATACTACCTGTGGGTGTCACTCCATTCGGATCATGGATGGCATTTTAGTTCTTCTCTTAACCTGTGATCAGACCGTTGGCCTCATGAGGATTGGATGAGCATGATCCCATCACCAGAAGTTATTGATGATACTGGGGAAAATAAGTGTTTCATTCATTGTTGGGGAGCACATAATTTCATAGTTTTTTTTTTGTTGTTTGTTTTTTAATGTACTGTATTGTATCCTATATGCTGAGGCCAGTATTTGTCTTGTTAGCTTGAAAGATTAAGAAAATGTAATTGAGATTAAGGCACAGTTTGGTGATTGTTTAGAAATAATGATACTTAGGTTATATAACTTCGAACAATTTAAATTCAGGGACTTTTTGTGATACATGAAATTACGAATAATAAGAGAATGTTAGAAATTCCAATTTTTAGAACATTAATCCATTTCTATATTAACTCGTTTAAAAATAAATACACATACATACTACTTTAGTCAACCAGAATTTTTACTATTCTTTTCCTCACATAACCAGCCAGTGTTAAAAATACGTTTGATGTCACGAAGGTTGCAGCTTTTAGGCAGTGTGATTTTTTTTTTTTGCAGACATGTATAGATCTGTATTATTTAAACCATGTTAAATAATTGGTATAACTCAGCTGGAGTTTGTCGGAATTTAGACCTTGAAGGGTAGGAAGCAAATCTACTTTATCAAGGTTATATATTATATAACATGCCTCACCTATTTGTCAAGAAACATGACTTGTGTTATAAAATGCCTGGTTGCTTCTGCTTCGGAAATTCTTATAGGATGGGGGAAGGGCAGGGAAGTTGGTCAGAGCGCCCAGCATGGTGAGAGAGGAAGGAAGCCGGCACAGAATTCCTTCACCGAAGCACATCAGGATTCGCTGTGCAGTTTTTTAGTCAGAAGGCATTTTCACCCTCACTAATTACTTGAATACTCTTCCAGCATGTAGCATCCAAATATCACTCTCTCATGACTTTCATTTTAAAGCTTTTGAGTCAGGCAGTGGTTATCTATTTTTTCAAAAAATCATCCTGGGTAAAAGGAACTACAGAAAGAAAACAAAAACCGATGTTACAGGTAATGTAAAGTGTAGAATGAATAATGGATGCATGGTTTAATTGAGGACTCATGGCTGAGAGTCATGAGACATGGATTCTCGTCCCGGCTCTTCCATTAACCCCCTATGTCACTTTCGGCAGGTAAACCGAACCTGACTGAACCTCTGTTTCCTCTACTTTGACCTTGACATTTGGTGATACTGTGAGGAAACAGTTGACCCTCAAATTTCTGAGAAGAGTTAATATTAGTAACGGTCCATCAGACTCTTTTTTTCTTTATTACTATGAGCAGTTTCTAGATTCTTGGTACTCAAGTCATTAATCCAAGAATCCATTCAGACTGCCTCTGGTATTAACCAGAATTCAAAAGCAAACAGGCCTGAGACTGAAACTAGCCTTATGATGAAGACAAGGGTGTCCACTTTGATTTGGGTAACCTTGGTTAGGATTTTGACCCATAAAGACTTTATTTGGACAAATGTTATTTCACTCATAGTTATGTCTAAACATGCTCAAAATGTGACTGACGGAAAACTTTCCAGCTCACAAGTTTCCTCTGCCCTTCTTAATGGGGCTGCACTGAGTAAGAGAAGTATCGCCAGCCCTGAAACGGTTGTAGTTTTCAATGTGTATTAGAAGGTTTACCCCCCATAATCCAATTTATTATTTTTAATGTTCTTGAAAGAACTAAGTAATAAAAAAGAGATTACACTCCTTTTAGAAGGTTTCTCTATTTTAACTACTTATTTGAAAAGTTTTGATTACCTTTTTTCAAACTGAAATGGAATTAGATTGGAAATTTTTAAGTTGTACTTTAAAAAGGACATTTTTAAAAAATTTAAAATATAATAGTCATCAAATTTATATAATATGTTTAGTAGATTGTATAACTAGTCTAAAACTAGCTTTAAATGATTTTAATATTGCAGGTAGAAATGAATTTCTACCTTGTTTATTGGAAATTATCGTGAAGTGAGATTTTAAAATTATTTTATATGTCATGGATAAAACTATTTGATACATTCCATCATTGTGAATTTGCATAAGCCAGTATTTGAAAATACTTTCTGATACCTGACTCTGGTGTTTGATAACTTTAAGCAGCTGAGACCCAGAAATAAGGAATTTCTGCAGTGAAACGAAGCTATATCTAGTGGTTGGTGGCATCCTCCTTGAAACATTAGATTTATGTAAAATTCCTTCATGGCTGTCTTTGCTAACACTCTGTAGTCATATGAAGGTTTGCAAATAATTGTGTGTCTGTGACTATATTGAGGTACAATTTACATACCATAAAATTCACCTATTTGAAGTATACAATTGAATGTGTTTTAGCAAATTTACCAAATTGTGCATTCATCACCACAATCCAAATTTAGAATATTTCCACCACCCCCATAAGATGTTCGTGCTCATTCATAGTCAACTAATTTGGTTTTATTTTGCCTGCTGTGATACAAAGAATGGTGAAGTCTGTCTTTTGTAACTAAGTGCTTGGGCATTTCATAATATCTAGGAAATAATTATATTCTTGAAGTTTGGGGGGCAGTTTGTTTGGTTTTTTTGTTGTTGATTTTCTTTATAAGGCACCTAGGCTTAGTGAGCCACACTTAGAGAGAAAAAAATCAAAACTATTAAATCTTTGGTTGAGTACATTTGACACATAGGGCTTGGGGATGAAGTCTATATACATTATTATTAAGCCCATTTGGGGATGAAACATGCATTTTAAAAAAGCATTATGGGGGCCGGCTGAGGGGCTCGCTGGTTAAGAGTTTGCTTGGGAGCGCAAGCTCTGAGCAGCAGGGCCACCAGTTTGGATCCCATGTGGACCAGTGACGCTGTGCCCTTTACAGCTAAGATGGTGAACAAGAGTTCGACCTGGAGCTGGGCTGCCATGAGTTGCCCACGGTGTAGGCTACAGTGGGCTACCATAAGCTACTGTGAGTGGCTGGCAGCCAGCGTGAGCTGCCATGAGGCACCCTGAGCAGCCGTCCAGTGGCCAGTGCAGGCTGCCTCAGCCTGCAAGAGCGAAATGATCACAATACCAACATGGGCCAGTGAAGCGACATTCTCCACAACTAGACTGAAGAACAAAAGGACAGCAACTTGTCGGTTCCCCTTCCCCGATTCCCCAACGTGGTTCCCTCCCCAAATTCCCCAATAAAATCTTTAAAAAAATAAAAAAGATTCTGTTGTATCATATTTACCACTCAAGGATTTGGTTATACGTGAGGCCTATCTAAATCAAAGGACCTTACTTCCTGCCCAAGCCATTTGTCACTTCTGTTGATCTGGTCCTGAGAAGCTTGGTTTCTATCAATAAAATAGAACAAACTAAAAATCCAACAACACTCACCCTTTGGCCTCCTCAATTGCAATGGACTCTAAAGCACCTTAACACATTAAATTTAATTTAGAAGAGTGACATCAGCATTGAAGGCAGAATTAGATGATCTCTTGGTTTCTCCCCTTAAAGTTACAAATTGGACAATTATAATTAAACACACAACACGTGAGAGATCCCCACACTGAGACACCTGAAGTAGAGGAGGCAGGTCAGGAAAGGACAGAGGTGTGGGGTTGCAGCTCACACTCAGCATCCCGGAGGGCTGGAGGGGCAGAAGCCACATTCTGGCCTGAGTGGTCGGTGCTCTTGCAGCTAAACCCAGTGATGTGCAGAGATGCAGAACAGAGGTGTGACAGCCCTGGTCTAGCAGCCACCAGTACAAGGGAGAAAACTAAGCCGCAGGTGCATGAGCTGGTCCACTCCTCCCCACCCATTTTGGCGGAACCTAGAGGAACCTGGTAGAGTTAGCTGGGACACCTTACTTAGATAGTACAGTGTGGCTGACAGCCTCTGGTTACAAGGAGGCAGCTCCGCAAACTCACAGGCCTGGAGTTCCATTGCCTGCCACATCCCACCACAGGATGGTACCCAGACCAAGGTGACCTAGTTACAGAGAGGGTGCCCACCTTCTTGTGGAATACAGGGCATTTTCCAGGGCCGAGGGGACACCACTCCATCGAGATCCCAGAAGTCCCCGTAGTGCAGGTAAGAGAAAACAAAAACTTGCAGTATAGCACCATCTACTGGAAAGAAGAGAAAGACCTCTACTTATCAACCTGTTGAATTGTTAAAAGCAAAACAGTACAGTAAGTCCCTGACTTACGAACGTTTGAATTGCGAACTTTCACAGCTAGGAACGGACCTCGCATTACGAACATTCATAGATGTGAACAAATTGCAGAAGTAGCTCACATGTCTGCCGGACATTGTCACAGTTGTGCTGCTGTGTGCTTACTGTATGGTGCGATTGTGTACAGTAGTAGAGTGCTCAATCAGGGCCCAGGATGTCCAGAAGCAAGAGGAAAAGAAGTGGTGATGTGAAGGGGACTGCTATGAAGCTCAAAGCAATAACCATGGAAACAAAAGTGAAAATAATTGAGATATTGGACTGAGGTGAAAAGATGGTAGACATCGCTCGTTCTTATAACATGAATCGTTCAACCATTGGCTTTACATTGTATATTTGTGTCAAAGGTGTATAAGATTCACTTTGTCGGACTTATGAACGAATCCAACTTAACAAACATTCTTCTGGAACACTCGTTTGTAAGTCGGCGACTTACTGTATCTAAAAAAGAATTAAATACTTCAAACGCCCAGTAGAGAAACAATCCATCATGTACCACGAATAAACCAAGGTAGCAGGACACCTCAGAAAGAAAGTAATCTCCAAAAACCAAACTCAAAGACATAGAAGACTGATTTAAGTGACAGAGAGTTGGAGATTGCAGTTTTGAAAAAAACTCAAGGGATACAAGAAAATTGAGAAACGCAGTTCAATCAGCTCAGGAATAAGATCAATGAACGAGAGAAGTACTTTACTAAAGAGACTGAAACTATAAAAAAGAACCAAACAGAAATTCTGGAGCTGAAGAACTCAATAAATGAGCTGAAGAATGAATTACAGAGCATGGGAAATAGAGCTGTCCAGGTGGAAGAGAGAATCAGTGATTGAAGATAGAAATCTAAAAATGACTCAGGTGGAAGAAGAGAACCAAGAGTTTAAAAAAAAAAGGAAGAACTCTACGAGAACCATCTGACTACATTAGAAAGAGCAATATAAGAATAACGGGTATACCAGAAGGAGAAGAGAGAAAGGAACAAATAGGCTATTCAAACAAATAATCAAGATTTTCCCAAACATATGGAAAGAGCTGGACCCTCGAATTAAAGAAACTAACAGAACACCTGATTGTCTCAATGCAAAAAGACCTTCTGCAACACACATTATATTAAAACCTTCAAAAGTTAATGACAAGAATTCTCAAGGCAGCCAGGGAAAAGAAGACTGTAACCTACAAAGGAAACCCCATTAGATTATCATCAGATTTTTCAGCAAGAACACTTACAAGATAAGAGAGAGTGAAATCAAATATTCAAAATATTGAAAGAAAAATCACCAGCCAAGAATAATATATCCAGCAAAGTTATCATTTAGATATGAAGGAGAAATAAAGGCTTTCCAGACAGACAAAGGCTGAGGGAATTTTCCACCACAAGACCTGTATTACAAGAAATGCTGAGCGAGGAGCAGGTGGTGGCTGGAGTTGCTGAAAACCCAGACTCAGGGCCGAGGTGGTGGTGCTGCTGCTATACCTACATCAGGACCCAGCCATAGCTGCCTTCGCCCGCCTTCCTCAGGCCAACAGCCACGGCCATTCTGGTCAGGAGATCTGCCACCATGACCACCAAGTGTCCAGTTATGTATAATTTTGCTGCTGAACCTGGAAATAATTAACTGATGGTTAATAAAGGAGAATTCATCACAATTAAAATTCTGGATGTTGGTGGAGAATGGCTGGAAGGAAGAAACAGCAAAGGAGAATGAGGTCTTGTTCGTACAGACTATGTTGAAATTTTGCCCAATCATGGAAAAGATCCATTTTCTTGTGGAAATTCAATGGCTGACCAAGCCTTCCTTGATTCCCTCTCAGCAAATACTGCTCAAGCCAATTCATCAGTTACCAAGAGTCATAACCAAGTCAGCAGTGCAATGACCCATGGTCAGCCTGGAGTGCTTCCAAGTCTGGAAATTGGCACAGCACAGATGACTGGGGAACCAAGCCAGAGGGGGCTGCAGCCCAAAGAAACACTTCCAATAACTGGGACACTGCTTTTGGTCATCCCCAGGCCTACCAGGACCAGCAACTGGTGACAGTGATGACTGGAATGAAAACTGGGATGACCCCAAGTCATCATCTCCCTACTTCAAGGATTCAGAGTCAGCCAAAGCAGGAGGTGCTCAATGCAGAAACAGCCATGCAAGCACCTCTTCCATGAAGCTGCCACTTAACAAATTTCCTGGATTTGCAAAACCTGGAATGCAACTGCGTGTGTTGGTCAAGCAACTAGCAAAAAGCACATAGACAATTCCTATCATTACAGCAGATTATGGCCCGATGTGGGTTTATTCTAACTCTACATTTGACTGTGTGGTAGCAGATCCCAGGGAAAGGCTCCAAAAAGTATGGGTTGATGAGCTACATTGAATATCAGTTAACACCTACTGATACTAATAGATCTGTACATCACAGGTATAAGTACTGTGACTGGTTATATGAGCATCTCCTGGTTAAGTTTAGGTCAGCCATTCCAATCCCTCCTCTTCCAGATAAGCAAATCGCAGGTTGCTTTGAAGAAGATTTTATCAAAATGCTCATGGATGACCAGGATGTGTTGTCATGCAGGAGTTTCAGAAAGTGAGGTTTTTCAGCAATTTCTAAATTTCTGAAATGAAAAAGAATGGGAAGAGGAAGGCTGAGAAAGATGCATTCGTGGGGAGTTTAGATATTTTCCACCATGGAACCAGAGGCACCTGACTTGGACTTATTACAAATAGAACAGAGGTGCGATGCTGTTGGTAAATTCATCAAAGCCATGGATGACTGTGTGAAAGAGCTGCTGGCCATGGGGCAAATTTTTTACAAAAATTATACACACACATACATCTAGTATATAGATTTATAGAAAATGGGTTGGACTTTTCTTAGGTGCTCTGAGAGACCTTCCACTGCAATTCAACTAGACCCTGGAGATGTCTGTCCTCACGCTCTCCACGCGCCACCCCTGTGGGGGTGGAATGCAAGCTGGGTGCAGCAGGTGCCACCTGAGGAGCGGGTTGCCTTGGGTGGGAGAGGCCTACAGCAGTATTGCTGTTGGAATACTTACCTTTGGTCAGGGTGTTGGGGGCGGGATGCTGGACTGGGGTTCTGGGTCGAGAGGGGCATTGAGCAGAGCTGCAGGGGAGAAGCAAATCATCTCTGGAGAGAAGCTTCCCTAATTCAGACCCATAGAACTCCAGGAACAATGATTCCACAAAGATCACCAAAACAGTGCAAAGGCAAGCCACCGTGAGAGCAACCTTCACACCTCCAGGTTGCAGAGGTACGTGGTCAGTGAGGAAAGGAGGCATACTTCATAAACAGTGCTGGGTAGTTGGTTATTATGAGGGAAATGAAATACGGGGGGGGTGCCAAAAAAATGTATACAAGTGGACACTTTGGTCAACGTTGCTCAAGCAGTAGTTTGCCGTAATCAGAAGTGTCTGGACGCTGATGGTAACCACTGTGAGCACCTCTTGTAATTGCAGAAGTCAAACATGACTTGGATTCATCTTTTGTTATTGGTATATATTGAGTATACAATTTTAATACAGTTTTTCTTTCTTAAAATGTGTATACATTTTTTGGCACCCTCTGTATTTACCTTACAATATACCTGAAAATCAGTTCCTGATGGACTAGGACTTGAATATGAGAAGCAAAACTATCAGAATAGCATAAAACAGAGTATCTTCTTGACCTTGGAGTAGTGAATGCTTCCTTAAACAAGATAGAAACAAGCTAGCCATTAAAAAATAGACTGATAAATTTGACAACACTAAAATAAAGAATTTCTATTTTAAGCAAAAAATCTAAAACACAAATGGGGTCCTAATTTTTGCAACATATGTAATTAAGAGTAAAATCCAAAATATATAAGGAGCTCCTATATATCAAAGAAAAGTTAACCCAAAGAAAAATGAACAGGAGACATAAGTATTTTATACAAGAAAAGAGTATTGTATAGCTAATAAACACATGAAACGCCATTTTACCTCTATTAATGAAAGAAATACACTTACGGTCATGAGAGATCATTTAGGAATGATTAGATTGGTAGGTTAAGAAGTCTGGCAAGGGCTGGCCAAATGGCTCAGTTGGTTAAGAGCTCACTCAAGAGTTTGAGCTCTGAGCAACAGTGGTTCGATTCCCGGCCTGAGCTGAACTGCCGCTGAACTGCTGCTGAGCTGCCAAAAGGTGGCAGGATGGCTCAGCTTCAAAAAAAAAAAAAAAGAAGTCTGCAATACAGAATGTAAAAAGGATGCAGGAGACTACCCCTTCAGGCCATGATGGAGTCACACCTTAGACAACTGAAAACAAAGTATAAGGAAGCACTCGTTTTCAGCGACACAGGACAGGGATTCCCTGAGAGAAAGGACACAATTGAGGTGAGCCCTGCAGTCGCCCAGCACGTTGTCTGGAAAGTGTTTCCAGGGCTCCTGTGCAGGGAGGGAACCAAAGGGCCCAGGGGTCTCCTTAAGTTGTGGGTTTCTGATGCCCAGGCAGCCGGGTTCATGGAGAAAAGAGCACTGCACAGAGGACCCCCAGCCCTGCAGAGGCCTCCGCTCACGCCAACACACGCTGACCAGCAGGCGCATGCTCTTCCGCAACCTGTGGGAGAACCAGGGACAGGAGCTGGTGGGAGGGCTCTCAGCTCACACAGAGCCAGGAATGGTTTGTGTTTCCAATGGCCAACGTGGAAAACACTCGTAATTCAGGGGGCGGCAGGCAGGTCTCAGAAAAGGACCACCTCTGTGAGTGAGCCTGGAAGCTGGTCTCCCCGCAGTCAGCCGGCTGCAGCCTTGTGAGAGGCTGAGAAAGAGGACCCAGCTAAGCCAGGGCTGGATTCCTGACCCACAGAAAGTGTGAGATAATAAATGGTGTTTTAAGCCACCATTTTGGGATTATTTGTTATACAGCAGTAGGTAATGAATACGCCCACGTGCCAGGACTGATCCAACAATCTGTGCAACTGACTATCCAGTCTGCCAACAACAGATACCAATACTGTGTCCGCAAACTGGCACTACACCCTGAACAGACCCACCAGCCACCAGGAGACAAGTCTACTACGTAGGAACCCCTTTCGTCCAGGACAGAGATGCATGCTGATAGGAATAGGCATATAGTCCAGATATGGGTTTGCCTTTCCTGTCTGGTGAGCCTCAGACAACTAACCCCAGGCCTCCCAGAATGTCTCATCCCCTGGCCCAGGAAGTTTCTTAGCATTACATCGGGCCTGGGTGCGCTTTACAACAAGACAGGTGTGCAAGTGGGCCCACAATCCTAAGATTCCCCTGGCTGAATCACAGAACCCAGAAGCAGCTGATCTGCTAAGGTGTTGAAACAGGCTGTTAAAGGCACAGCAGAACCACCTGCTCCAGGGAAATTCTTTAAGAGGATGAGATGCCGTTTTCCAGGACACATTCCACAGTTTAAATATAAAGACCTTTACACAGTGCTGTGTACTCAACAGGAAGGATACACAGGCCTGGGGACCAGGAGGCCTCGCCTCCATCATTCCCAGGAACCCACTGAGGAAGGAATTGGGTTTGCCGCTGCCTCCACAAGTCTGGGCTCTGCAGGGCTAAAAGTCCTGGCTCCCAGGAGACACTTTCACCAGGAGAAGCACCACCTGGTATTCAGGTGCCTTGTGTCACCCTCCTGGCAGCACTGATGGACATGATCACCAGGAGGAAGGGCTTCTGTTCTGCACTAAGGACAGGGAAACATGCTTGGCACCCAGGTAATCCAACTGGGCACCTCTTAAAGGTAAATGGATAAGTATAGCAACCCCAGCCTAAGAAAGGCTTAGTGACTCATGGCTCAGACACCACCAGATGGTCAATGAGGCCAAGTGGGTATGCTGGCTGAGGAATGGAGGAACCTAGAATGGATGCTGGCGGAGGGAGTACTGATTGCAGCCCTAAGCCCAGCTGCTGTGGTAGGGGCTATCATTTGTCCTACTCACTTTCCTCCTCTCAGCTCCCTCCAGGAAGAGGCTGTTCAGAATCTCAAAGGAGCTGCTTCCATATGTATGTAAATCTGAGCAGCTCAAGGGCAGTCTGCGGTGAACACAATGACACACCACCCATCTTCCCCTTCAATGAAGGAATTGAAGGCTGAGCTGCTGGGAGTGCTGTCTGCAGGCAGCCTTCGGCTCAGCCCCATCGGGGACTGCCTCATCTGGAAGAGCGCCTTCTCCCAAAGTAATGGCGGCCCACATCCAGCGATGGAACTGCCCTTTTCTTGTTGGGCATTTTAGGGTGATTTTAAAGGGATTTCCCCCCACCACTCATCTGTCTTCCGCTGCTTCTGGGAGTGGGGACTGGAATGAATTAGAAGCACGTTGAACCCAACTCAGTAGTGAAGATAGTGGGAATCTCCTGCCTTTCGCTTTTCTTGATGGGAATTTTTAAGGTTTATGATGTGAGACAAACCTCACCCTCCACAACCCCCCCCCTTTTTTTTGCTACTGCATTATTTTGCAGCTTTTTAATCCCCCTTTTTTTGTTGTCACTAATTTTGGGGAGAGAGGATCTCTTCTGGATTCTTTCTCCATTTTACCCCAAGGTCTAGAATAGACACAAATTAAAAAAAAAATTGGCATCTTTCATGGGGCGTGGAAATGTGTGTGTGTGTGTGTGTGTGTGTGTGTGTGTGTGTGTGTGTGTGTGAAATAACTGTGACAGTCCTGTTTGGATTGACTATTCTGTTCCATCGATGAAATGAGGACCCCTGGAACCTATGAGCCTGGTATCAGGTAAGCATGGAAGCTCCTATTTGAGGTGAGAAGAGACCTGAAACCAGGTACATTAGCGAGGGCTGCAAGATACGGTCTTCTTAGCCATCTTTGGAATTCACCACAAAATGTGGTAATGGCAGGCTCCGAGTCAGAGAAGCAAAAGAGATTCACGAAAAAATGTATGGATTCACACTTTCAGGATGGAATGAATTTAGAGCTCTCAACCCACTGGTTCCTGTGGCAGAATGCCTGAGAACATGCAGACGGGGCCTCGCTGGTGAAGAGTTTAGTTGGGAATCATATGTCTGGTTTCTAAACACACACTGACAGGAGGAAGGAAGACCTCTGCATATGTGCTAAACCAGAGAGACTTGTGCTGCGAGCCCAGGACAGATAGGAAGCTCCTGGGAGCAGTCTGTAAAATACAGCTCTGTTGGAGCCATGTTACCAGGGGAGCCGAGCATTAGTGAGGACACAGAGGCCCCAGTTCTAGCTGTTAGAGAAGCTACGTTCAAGAGGAAGAAGGAGAGAGAGCATCAAGCTTTCTGGGAACAGGACCTGATAGTGGAGCAGTCACACATGGCGAGTGGGGTGGGAGCAGGCGTGACCCTGGAAGCTAAATTCTTTTTTTTTTT
>NW_017731533.1:765477-770564 GCF_001890085.2 Hipposideros armiger | reverse complement strand
CTTTCACTGTCTGACTTATTACACTCAGCACAATACCCTCTATGTCCATGTTGTCACAGACAGTAAGATTTTGTTCTTTTTTATGAACGAGTAATATTCCATTGTATATATGTACAATCTCTTTTTTATCCATTCATCCATTCAGGGATACTCAGGTTGCCTTCATATAGGGCTTATGTAAATAATGCTGCAATGAACATATGGATGAGCAGGTCCCCTCAAAATAGCATTTTGGGTTTGTTCGGATAAATACCCAGAAGTGGGATTACTAGGTTCTTCTTTGTCTCTTCTTATAGTCTTTGTTTTAAAGTCTGTTTTGTCTGGTATAAGTATTGCTACTCCAGCTTTCATTAGTTTGTTGCCATTTTCATGGAATATCTTTTTCCATCCCTTTACTTTCAGTCTGTGTGTGTCTTTCAATCTGAAGTGAGTCTCTCATAAGCAACGTATGTAAGGGTCTTTTCTTATCCATCAGCTCCCCTATCTTTTGATTGGAGCATTTAATCTATTACACTGAAAGTAATTGTTGATAGGTATATAGTTATTACCATTTTATTATTCATATTATTTATTCATATTATTTATTTTCATCTTAAAGAAGTCCCTCTAATATTCCTTGTAATTCTGGTTTGGTGGTGATGAATATCGTTAACTTTTTCTTGCCTGGGAAGCTCTTTATCTGTCCTTCGATTCTAAATGATAGCTGGGTAGAGTAACGTTGGTTGTAGGTCCTTGCTTTTCATCACTATTAATATTTTCTGCCAATCCCCCTAGCCTGCAAAGTTTCTGTTGAGAAATTAATTGACAGTCTTATGGGAACCCCCTTGTAGGTAACTAACTGCTTTTCTTTTGCTGCTTTTAAGATTCTCTGTCTTTAACCTTTGGCATTTTAATTATGATGTGTCTTTGTGTGGGCCTCTTTGGGTTGATCTTGTTTTGGACTCTCTGCACTTCCTTGGCTTGTACATCTATTTCCTTTGCCAGGTTAGGAAAGTGTTCAATCATTATTTCTTCAGATAGGTTTCCAATCCCTTGCTCTCTCTCTTCTCCTTGTACCCCTATAATGTGAATGTTGGTAGGCTTGAGGTTGTCTCAGAGGCTCCTTAAACTATCCTCAATATTTTTTTTTNCTCTCATGTGGGATCCGAACTGGGGCTCTCTGGCATCCCAAGCCAGCTCTTAACCAACGCACCACTCAGCCAGCCCTGGAAGCTAAATTCTTGACCATGAAATTCTAAGGCGTTGAGGTGAGCAGGTCCCCACTGCTCAGCAAAAGAACCCTTGGAGCAAACCCAAGGCCATGGTCACGACTGTGCCCCTTTCTCTCCAGTGTAGGGCCTTAGGTCACAGGATTGTGGTGACTAACAGCCACTGGTAGGATGTAGTTTTTAGGAAAAGATTTGAGTTCATGGCTTCCAGGGAATAATGAAGTTTGAAATGCACATCCCTCTGCTTGGCTACAAAGGTGGATGGGCTTTTTATAGGGCACTGCCCTTATGGTAAAATCCTCACTTTAGTCATCCAGTTATCAAGGACAAAAAAGGTAGTTGAGCAAAAAGGGCTCTCAGGCACTCCAGTTTCTCTCTCCCTTTCTCTCTCTCTCTGCCCCCCCTTCCTCCCTCCCTTTTATTTTTTTGCCCCCCACTCTTGCAGAAACCTAAACCTTGGACACAGAGGCTGAATGGTAGAGCAATCATTGATGTCTTTGGCCAGCAGAATGAGTGTGTGTGGAGGGGGGTGGGGGAGTCAGGGGTGGAGTCGTATGAATAGTCGTATGAATACCTTATATTTATTAGACTCTGGGGTAGTCAGAATAAAGGCCCCCCCACAGACATCCACACTCTAATCCCTGGAACCTGTGAATATGTCACTTTACATGGCAAAAGGGACTCTGCAGCTGTGATTAAGGATTTTGAGGCAGGGAGGTAATCCTGGATAACCCAGGTAGGCCCAAAGTAATCACAAGGGTCCTCATAAGAGGGAGGCAGGAGAGAGAGAGAGAGAGAGACTGGGAGATGCTACAGCACTGGCTTTGAAGACAGAGGATGGGGCCACAAGCCAAGGACTGCAGTGGCCTCTGGAAGCTGGAAGAAAACAAGGGAAGAGGTTCTCTTGTAGAGTCTCCAGAAGGAATGCAACTCTTCTTCTGACCTCTAAAATTGAAGATAATAAATTTGTGGTGTTTTCAGCCGCTAAATGTGTGGTAATTCATTCCAGCAGCCATAGAAAACTCATACAGGCTCCTACTCAGTTCTCTAAGAGGAAGAGTTCTGAACCATGGAGCCCCCAGCCCAGGCCTGCTGAATCTGAAACTCTGGGAAAATTGCAGACATTTCTGATGCCCAGCCAGGGCTGAGAACTGCTTCCACAGCGGCTCTTCTCTTCCTCACCGGCCCTGCCTGGGAATTCAGGCCTCAGGAGATGTGTGTCGAGATGCATTTATGCTGATCCAGGAACACAATCCCCTTTGTGAGGAGGAGAACATAATTTCAAGATACTGTAGGGGCGCAAAACCTCCTTTTCCTATGACCCTCCTTGGTTCTCTGGCTGGGGCCTGTAGACTAGACTGACTGGCAAAAGGCTGACTAACAAGAGGAAAGCAAGTGTAAGGTCATTAGCTGTGTGTCACCCGCACACATGGAGCACTCGGAGATGAGTACCACACAGGGGTGGTTAGAACTTGGGCTTACATAGCATCTTAGCAAAGGGACACTAAATCCTTAGAGAAGTGACAGGCAAAGGAAAAAGACCCTGAATCTCTAGGAGCACAGATTGTGAGAAGGCAAACGTACATGAGAAATTAATGGTAGAAAAGGCTAGTTAGTAAAGGTTGTTATGTAGATGCCTCTGGCACTGTCTCCAGGCTGACTAGGGGCTAAAGTTGTCTTTGGCGATTAACTTTTGACCTTCCTGGTAGAGAAGGGAGGGCTGGGGGGTCAACTCTGTAAATTTCTGTCCTGCTTTTAGGCAAGTAAGGGATGGGCATGAGAGCTTTTCTTGTAGCTGCTGCTTTTCATTTGCCTTCGGCTCAAAATAATCCAGATGCCAAAGTGGCATATTTTGGGGTGGCATATTCTACCACTCTACAATACCGAGGCCAACATGACTCACAGGCCAGTATGATTCTATTGTTGGCAGACTGGATATTCAGTTGCACAGATTGTTGGATCAGTCCTGGCACGTGGGTGTATTCATTACCTACTGCTGTATAACAAATAATCCCAAAATGGTGGCTTAAAACACCATTTATTATCTCACACTTTCTGTGGGTCAGGAATCCAGCCCTGGCTTAGCTGGGTCCTCTTTCTCAGCCTCTCACAAGGCTGCAGCCGGCTGACTGCGGGGAGACCAGCTTCCAGGCTCACTCACAGAGGTGGTCCTTTTCTGAGACCTGCCTGCCGCCCCCTGAATTACGAGTATTTTCCACGTTGGCCATTGGAAACACAAACCATTCCTGGCTCTGTGTGAGCTGAGAGCCCTCCCACCAGCTCCTGTCCCTGGTTCTCCCACAGGTTGCGGAAGAGCATGCGCCTGCTGGTCAGCGTGTGTTGGCGTGAGCGGAGGCCTCTGCAGGGCTGGGGGTCCTCTGTGCAGTGCTCTTTTCTCCATGAACCCGGCTGCCTGGGCATCAGAAACCCACAACTTAAGGAGACCCCTGGGCCCTTTGGTTCCCTCCCTGCACAGGAGCCCTGGAAACACTTTCCAGACAACGTGCTGGGCGACTGCAGGGCTCACCTCAATTGTGTCCTTTCTCTCAGGGATCCCTGTCCTGTGTCATTGAAAATGAGTGCTTCCTTATACTGGTTTTCAGTTGTCTAAGGTGGGATGGTAAACCTGGTCCCTGTGACTCCATCATGGCCTGAAGGGGGAGGAAGTCTCCTGCATCCTTTTTAACATTCTGTATGCCAGGCTTCTTAACTCACCAATCTAATCATTCCTAGATGATCTCTCATAACCTTAAGTTCTATTTCCTTCATTAATAGAGGTAAAACAGCATTCCATGGCTTTATTGGCTATACAATGCTCTTCTGTAAAATACGTATGTCCCAAACCACAGCCCCTGCCCCCTTCTCCTCAGCTCAAGGTGGCATCAAAGCCTTAACTGCCTGATTCGTCTTTGGGCCCCACATTCTTGTGGAAACCTTGTATGTATATATGTAATTAAATTTGGTTATTTTCTCCTGTTAATCTTTCTTGTGTTATTTTACTTATTTGACCAGCCAGAAGAACAAAGAGGGGAAAGGGGAAATTTTCTCCTCCATCACAGGAATTTAGAGGAAAACTCTGAATGAAAATACAAGGACAAGCCACAGTAAAATGGGAAAAATAGAGTTTGGAGTTAAAAGTTTTGGTCTTCAGAATCCTTGTTTGTTAAACGAGATGTAAAATAGAGTTGCCAAGTTAATGTATTTAGAACATACTTACACTGAAAAATTTTGTTTTCTATCTAAAATTTAAATTTTATTGGGAATCATGTATTTTTATTTGCTAACTCTGTCACCCCACTATATAAACCTTAGTAGTTTTTTAAAAAAATAACTAAATATAATCTTTGCTAAAAAATACATTCTATTAATCAATTTAATTCAATTATTTCCCCCAAATGCTGTCTATGAATTATGACTCTGCTTTGTGTTTTAAAAGGGAGCCAAAAATGTATAATTAAAGTCTACTAAAATTTGCAAACAGACCGCTAGAGGGAGCCAAATTGATAAAGAAACTGAAATTACATCTTACATCCTGGACTGATAAGTCTTAATGCACAGACAGATTCAAAACGAGTCCTACATGAGAATGAATCACTTTTCTGTTTTTAAAAAAGAATTTTATGAAAACATAGCTAGCATACAATATTATATTAGCTTCCGGTGTACATCATAGTTATTCAACAGCACCCATCTGCACTATACAGAGTTATTACTACATTATTGATTATATTTTCTATGCTAAAGAAGTGATCACCATGAAAAGTCCAACAACCATCTGACACTGTACCACACTATCACAATATCATTGACTATATTTCCTATGCTGCATATTACATCCCCAAGAATTATCTGTTTTATATCTGGAACTTTGAACCTCTT
>NW_017731533.1:754552-758770 GCF_001890085.2 Hipposideros armiger | reverse complement strand
TAACATTTTCATGTAGCCTTTTCAGCACTTCCAAATAGTAAACTTGGTTACCTGTTTGTCCAGTTGGTACAAATTCATAATGAATAATCCCTCTGATATCAAAAAAGGTAGCAACATTGTTGCAACGAGTTCGCAAACTTAATTGTCAGACCTCGTACATTCACATTGTTATGTAACCAACCTCCTGAACTCTTCATCTTGAAAGGAATCCATTTAACTAGGAAAATTCTTGTGCAGTTGAATATTAAAATGTCTGTGAAATAGGATACTTGAGGTAGAGATAAAATCAGTTTTCATGATACTACAAGATTCCTGAATTTGCATTGTTTTTCCTCTCATCTCACATTTCTTCAACTCAAATTTACAAACCAAACCTCTGAAGAATGCCAAGTCTAATTATTTACTGTTTGGCGGGGTGGTGGTACATACTGAACGGCCTTATGTACAGTGCACTGGGAATCTGAGAGAAGCTAGGAGTTGATGTATGCCCTGAGGAGGGTCATGACATTGCTATGACACAAAGGGGCATTATTACAGTGTGTGCAGGGCTGTATATGGGAGGGGTGGGTGGGAGTCAGGGAGAGAGGTGTATTCCATCCCATGTGGGAGCCTCTGTGGCTACCCCGTTGATAGTTGGCTGGCTGGCAGGCGTGTCCAGAGGCAGCACGGGCAGGGGCATGGCAGTAAGCACCGAATATGGAACCAGAGGTCCCTAGGAAGGGAGGGTGATCTGGGAGTCAGGACCAAGGTTCATCAGAAAGCTTGGTTGGGGGTTCGCCAACAGAGACTGAAGCCAGGGAGATATCAAGGTTAGGGAGCCCAAAGTGATCTGAATAGAAGGTATTGAAAATGAGAACAAATAAGCAATTAATAGTTAAAATAGGAAAGAGTCATTGAGCGTTATATGGGGAATATCACAAAAAGAATTCATATCGTGAATTGGAAAAATGCTGCCCTCACTGGTTTGCTATACCTCATGGTTCCTTTGTAAAGTAGATGTGTTGTTATTCCAGATTCACGCATGAGGAAACTGGGCAATGAACTCAAGCCCCCTTCAATCACATCAACATCAGGAGCTGAGCTAGGACTGGAATTCACTTCCCTGGAGTTTTTCTACCAGGTGAGCCTTGATCCTGTAATTTTCCAGTGCTAAAAATATTTTCCTTCCTAGAAGAAGCTTTTGTTTCTAATAAGGTATTATGTTTTAATGGGCACTGGGTTGCGGGGACTGGAGTGTAATTTGTCCAAACATATCCATTAAAAAATCCCAGGTTAATACTCGGGATTCTTCAGTAAGGTTAACTTAGAAAGTGGACTGAATTTGAGGATTACTTGGTTATTTCAAGTCTTATTTACAGAATTTGGGCTTTTGGTGCTTTGCACTGAGACGTGCATTCAAGTAGTACAGATTTTATATTAACCATTAAGATTAATGTACTGCACTAATGATTTTTATCTAAAATGAAAGCATTCATCTGTTTTGTAGGCAAAAGGGCTTTTTCATGTATTTGAACCTCCAATGGAGATTTCAGAAAATCACTAAAATGTTAAGAATATTGAGATTGTTTATGTTGTTTAGGGCTTTTAAAAAATAACTAGATTGATAGAGAATGAGTCTTGGTCACATTTTATGTTTCAACTGAAAGTTCCCTTATTGGTAGTTGAATCTTTACCTGAGTTACTTATAGTTAGTTACAAATAAAATAGCTCAAGGTACTGCTATATTCTAGAATGTTCTGCAAACAAGTGTAGTTTAAAATTTATAATAACAGTGAATAAAATACCAAGGTGGAATGGGCTGAACCTTCTTCCTATATCACCTCTTACAGTAGAGAGTTCTCATAGAAAAAAATAACCTTGGAGCTTTATGAAAGATCCTCTGTGTCCTAAAATAAAGAACAGAATAAAGCCAGGAAAACCAGGAGCCATTAAGATATATTTCAAAATATGGTGGTCATTGTGTCATCAGATCAGAATGTTCTGAGATGTTTGTGAATATTCCTGGGCCTCATTCTAGAGCTACTGAGTGAAAATCTGGGAGAAAAGTTTGGAAATTCANCTGCCCATCCAGCCCCAATCCTGAAGCCAGACAGCTCAGTTCCCCACCATATATCCCTGCCGCCTCTCCAACTGCTGCCCCAGCCCTGGAGCTCAGAGCCAGTGATTCTGTTGGTGAGTAAGTCCATGCTCAGACCCTTTAAGAGTAGCGCCTGGGGCTCCAGCTGCCCTCCGTCTCACTCAGTCACAATCTCTGCTGGGTTTCACGCCAGAAATTACAGGGACTTCTCTCCCCAGCATTGGAATGCTGGGCTGGGACCCTCACTCCTCCAGGGGAACCTCCACAGCCGAGATATCCCTCTCAAGTTTTAATGGTCCTACTTGAGTATGAGACCAGACCATTCCAAGTCTCTGCCCTTCCTGCCAATCTCAAGGTGGCTTTTTTTGCATGTCCTTAGTTGTAGGGCTTCAGTTCAGTACGATTTTAGGCGATCCTCAATGATAGTTGTTTTGTAGTTTAGTTGTAATTTTGATCTCATGAGTCACTTTTCTGACTGGTATGTTTTTCATTTCCTTCACATAACATAATTAACATAGTCAGTGTCTAGAAAAGGTAACAAACAATATATGGTTTTCCACAAAAGGACCCTCTGCATTAAACATTTTTCTTTTCCCCATGGATGGAGGTGGGAATGGAGTTGGGAGTAGGGTGCAGACTCTCAGGAAATACCTGTATAATGAGTTTGAAGATTAATTATATAATGCATTGAACTGAAAGTTATGAACAAGAATGTAATTTGATGATTTAGTGAGCCTCTGAGAAAAATACCAGAAAAGTCATGCAGGAAATCTCCAAAATCTCTCCTCTTGAACCATGAGATGTCGCCTTCCGCAATAGTTCTCTGACTAGAGGGGCAATTTGTCCTTGCTTCTTCTTCCAGACCAAGAAGAGAAGGGATATTTTTCTATTTTCGCTTCCTGTTTCAAGGGACATCCTTACACTCTGGTTTAATGTAAAATTCTGTTTTACTTTTAAATATTTCAAACAGTCATTCACTGTTAAAGAATTATGCCCTGGTAATAATACTCTACGCACTAACCACATTTGCCTCTGGAAATACAAAGAGGGAGCATTTGGAATTTTAAAAATTCCTGTTTTACAAGTCTGTGATCTGAAAAATTCTCAAAAGTGGACTAGTTTGAAAATATAACATTTTCTCTTTTCCTTTCTGCCATAAGAATCATAAGCCTGCCTGTGGCAAATGGATGTTGCCAACAGACTAGGGGGAGGTCATATACATGGAGGTACAGAGAGAAAAGCACATCATGTATTTTAAAATTAATATCCATTACAAAGATGATTTGGCACCATAGCAAGTACTTTTTTACAGCTGATGTTTAGCCACTTGAATTCAGATCCAAGCAAACATAAATAGTTCCTAACCTCTTGCATATAAATTCTTAAGTAAAATGTACAAATGTCCATTATTTAGAGGTCATCTTTTGGGGTTACTCCAACCCTCCACAAATATTAGAACAAACAAAAATGTAAAACATTTCTCAATGCCTGAAATAACCAGGAGTCTAAATGGCAAGAAAATTGTTCTGAAAAAAAAATTGTTTTTTAAAGATTTTATTGGGAAATTGGGGGAGGGGAACAGTGTTGGGGAATTGGGGAAGTGGACCAGCCAACTTGTTGTTCTTCAGTCTTCGTTGTGGAGGGCGCCAGTTGTCATCTGGCTTCCCATCGGCAGCTCGTGGCCTCTAAGCTCAAGGTGATGTGTTCAATCTTAGTTGCGGGTGGGTGTAGCCACCATCCCATGTGGGAGTTGAACTAGCAGCCTTGTTGTTAAGAGTGCATGCTTTATCCACTGAGCCATCTGGGCTGTAGCTCAGCTCAAGGTGCCGAGTTCAGCCTTAGTTGCGGGTGGGTGTAGCTCACCATCGAACAGGCAACCTTGTTGTTACACCAGCTGAGCCATCCTGCCACCTGTTGGCAGCTCAGTGACAGCTCAGCTCGGGCACAGCATCACTGGCCCATGTGGGAATCGAACCAGCAACCCCGTTGCTCAGAGTCCGTGCTCTTAAGCCAACTCTTAACCAACTGAGCTACTTGGCCAGCCCCCTCCCTGCCAAAAAAATTTTTAAGTGATCATCTGTTGTTAAAAATGATGCCATTGTATTGATGAAAGAACTATTGGGTTGTCAGAAAAGTCATGA
>NW_017731533.1:745801-750211 GCF_001890085.2 Hipposideros armiger | reverse complement strand
TGATGTAGTGGGTTTGATAGACACAGGTCATGGTGAGCAGCACTGGCTCAGGGTTACCTGTGTCCTGTGGTCAGACACATCAAGTCAGCCAGGACCAGCTGCTTGGCAGGAGCTTCTTTATTTGAAATGGGGCAGAGCCTTGCTCCAGAACCCAAGGGGCCTACATTGTGATTCCCTAATGGGCTTGTCATAGACTCCCACACGTCTCTTCACTACACAGGTACCTCTAGTACATACAGTCTATTAGGTCAGAGGGCCCAGCAGTGCGACTGCTCACAGCACGGCCAGCGCCTGCTGCAGGGCCCTTGCCTTCTGTGTCATCTGGTGGATAGGGTGGAGCAGTATTCCCAAGTGTGGACTATGCCACCTAGAGAGACTTACCAAGCACTGTGCTTTTTCCTAGTGGTATATCCCACAGTGCCTGCCCCAGTCCTCTGGACCCCTAAACACCTCACTGATGTAGCAGGCTCGTAGGCCCTCACAGGCTTACCTTCTGCCCTCTAGATGGTATGTTCCTTACCAAGACCTCCATGTACCCTTCTCTTCTTCCTCTGCTCTGATTAGCACCATGTCATTAATATAGTGGACCACTGTCTGATGCTGTGGAATGTCCAGATCCCTTTCAGCTGTAATGTGACAGAAGTGGGGAGCTAACATAGTCCTGGCAAGACTGAAATGTATATTGTTTCCTGTCCATGTGACTGTTAACTGCTTGTAATCCTTTCTGATAGGGATGGAAAAAAACACATGTGCTAGATCAATAGTCATATGTGTAATATGTGTGCCAGAGGCTGTGCTAATGAGCAGTGATGCCACATTAGCACAGCAGGTGCCATTGGGCTACTCCATCTGGCTTTTGTAGGGGCCAGACTGGAGGATTCAATGGCATATGACAGAGACCATCATCCTTTCATTCTTTAAGGCTTTGAGGGCGGCTTTGATTTTTGAGGTATTGTTTTTGATTTGCTATCTTTCCTAAGGAAGGAAGGTGTTTTGGGGATTTCTACTTGGTCTTCCCATTGCAATAGCTCTTATCTTACAGGTGAGTGTTCTGCCAATTAAAAAGTATGTCCAGTTTTATGGTTAATTTGGGACTGAGGAAATGACCACTAGGTAGTTCTATGGACCAAGTCAACCCACTGTGAGTTAGACCAGGAACCCATTTACTCCGAGGTCTCCTCTACCCCCAGTTTAGCAGAGAAGGCACAGTGGTGTTTTGGATTCTCAAGTATCAATGTCAATTCAGACTCTGATAATCCTCAAAAAGTTTAGGTATACCCCTTTTACCAATGCATGGTTACCTGTGTAAGCAGCCATTGTTCTTTGCAGGAAGACTGGAGGTTCATGACGGAGTACACCTGCCCCACATTTGCAGACACTGGCTTCTCATTTAGTCAGTAAGTTTTGGATCTGAGAACAAGCTCAGGTCCATAAACTGGACAAGAGATCATGACTTTTATCATGCAATAAAATTTATGCATACATTTTTAGCTTCCTGATAATCTTTGATTTTTAAAAGTTGTTTAGGGAAAGCATAGTGTTCTATTAGCCCTCTTCCTGGTTCTCTGGGCGGGGAGGGGGGGTCTCCTCTAGCATCCACTCTGACTTTGTCTTCAGTGAGTTCATTGCACTTACCTTGATTTTAATGATTTAGTGCTGTCACCTGCCTCTATTATTCTGGACAGTTACAATCCCCATTGCTATGTCAGGGAGCCTACTGTGACTGTATCTCCTTTCATCAGCACTAGCCTGCAGAGGATAGTTTCACAGAGCTCTCCACAGTTCTGGGCCCCCCTCACAGCCCTCTCCTCATCACTCTGGCGAGTCTTCTGGGCACTCACGTGGAACACAGCTTGTGGGTGTTCTGGCTTGGTGTGATATGCCTTCATTTAGTGTGGTCCTTTTCAAGCTTCTAAGAGCCACCCTCACAGTGTCTTAACACCTGCCAGGGTATTAAATCCTGCACCAAGGGAGAGAATTCTCAAATTGATCAACTCTCACTTACCCACCTGGATGTTCGGCTGCTCTTGACCCAGCACCCTTGGGACCCCACCCCATGCATGTTCTCCCTGCTCCTGCTGGCATAAAATAGTCTGATGCTGCAGCTCCTTCCGTGTAGAGTGTCTGTCCTCCCTCAGCAGGCTCAGGGCATCCTCAGTTGAACTGTGCTGGGACTTGACCCCTGTTATTGATCTGGTTGCCAGGAAGGAGGCGGGGTGGTCCTGAGGGCTGTGAGCATCATCTTGCAAAGCACCTGTCTCATTTGAGGCCTCTGAAAACTCTTTAAGCAAGTGGAGGATACTGTTTTATGACAAGGGGAAGTGGGCCACTTCTGCAGACCCAGTGGGTTTAGGGTTCTCAGTTACATCATCCAGATATTCTGAGCCTAAGCCCCAGGGGTACCACTCATTTTCAATTAGACTGTGACCCTGCACAGACATGAACTGGGGCTGAGAATCCAACCTTCTCAGAAGCTCTGCTCCTGTTAAGATTAAGCTCTGAGCCTCATCCTCTTCATCTACTCTCCAGCTATAGGAAATCAGGATTTCCTTAAACTTTGCTAAAGAGGCCCCCTAGCTCTCATGTTTTATCCTGAACTGGCAATGAATCAATTGCCCTGAGCCTGCCATTATTTTTTCTCAAGGAAATTATGTACTTCGCAACTGCCACCCAATTCCATAGTCATTTTTTTTTNACAATGTTACATATATGAGTAAATATAATATTAGATATAAACTACTTATGAGGATAAATCTTATTGATGTCTGAAGTCAAAGCAAGACGTATGTACAAATGAAATACAAACAAAACTATAAACCTAATAAAAATTCAAATTGGCCACATTGATATAAGACAGATGGTGGTGTTTGCTGAAACTAAATTGTACTAGTTAAGTTTACAGCAACAAGATATAACTTCATGTCCAACTCTATTTTTCATTAAATAACATGATTGCAAGCAAGGCTGTGTTTGTAAATCATCATAATTAGACTTCATACTTAAGCAAAATTTCTCTAGTGAGCAATCAATCCTTCATTGCCACTTTTAATGAAGTTTCCTTGCAACTTTCAAACACCCACGGTCCTCTATCTAGCTCAGGAACTTTTATTATTTTGTAAAGGGCCAGATATTAAATTTTGAGGCTTTGTAGGCTAAGAGGCAAAATTAAGGATATTATGTAGGTACTTATATAATAAGAAAATGTCTTGTCACACAAATAAGTACTGCCAAATACTGATATCAATCAGGAGCATATGATTTTTTTTTGTGAGCATCTAATTTTAATTAAGAATATTAATCACTTGAGGCATTTATAAAATATGTATGTATTATATTATTTCCTTGATATTTGCCTTTTATCATGTTATTATATTATAGATTGATTACTTTAATTGAAGGTTGAGTGGAAGCTCCTCAACTGCACAATTAGATGGATTTTGAAATATGGGACTTTCCTTTGAATGTGTGTTCAGGTCCCAAAAATACTGCTGGAACTATAGGTTGAACTTGGAAAAATATATTCCCTGCAAATTTGTGTGGGATGGAGAGCTCACTTCTTGTTTTAATTTTTGATGGCATAGGAAGTGAATAAAGCAGCTTGATATCACTTGTGATTCAAACATTAGTTGTCATCAAAATGACTTTATTGTAGTATAAGTTTTGTATATAAGCTTAATTTTGCCCTATAGTTTTGAGTTCAATTCATTAAGAAACATTATCAAGTCTGCAGCAAAAGCTAATTTCCAAAGTCATTCAGAGTTTAATAATAGTAGTTGAGAAAAGCCTTCCTTCAGAAAAAATTTCAATCTTGACCCTGAGCTGAAAAAAAATCTCAATAAAATTTTATCACTGCTAAACAATAAACTGCTGCGTGGTAGGGCAAATAAGGACTTGCCTCTATTTATGACAAAAATTCATGGGACTGAAGATTAAGTCCATGAGAGCAGTTCTTCTCTGTTAACATTACTAGTTCAAAAACACACAAGGGTCAAATATTTTCTTCAGAAGTACCTGCTGATGGATAATACAATTAATAGGTACAATGAAGTCTTTAAACGCCTTACATTTTCAAAACCTTTGTTAATTTATCCAACTAAGCCTTTTTCTTCTCCACATACATTTTTATTGCCATCAGTTGTAATCCATACTTAAAGGTGAGAAAAGTGAAGCTTTCTCACTAAGATCAGGAGCAGGCGAGGATGTTCCCTCTCACTGCTGCTTTTCTGTGTCATACTGAAGTCCTAAACTAAAGCAATGAAACAAGAGAGAAAAACATGTGTACAGATTGAGAAGGAAGAAATAAAACTGTCTTTGTTCAGACATGACATGATCATCTCCAGATCATATGATTTTATATTTCTCAAGATTCTCATACGTATAGGACTGTTATTGACGTGTGAAAATGACTCA
>NW_017731533.1:722204-741291 GCF_001890085.2 Hipposideros armiger | reverse complement strand
CCACTCGGCCAGCCCCAATTCCATAGTCTTTACAGTTACCATTTCTTTCTTGCCTCTTAAGCATCAGAGATAGATACTGCACCAGCCAGGGCATCCTGTTCCAGTCATATCCCAGCCTGGTTCACTGCCAGTGGAAGTTTTAGCAATTGAATTGCTATAGCATCCCAGGCTGTCCGTACTCCACTTACCACTAGTGATGGGGTTCTTGTTGCCAGCCAGCCAGCAGGGGATCTGGCTCCAAAATCCCATTTTAGAGTCAGCTTCCTAGTACCACTCCAATCTTAGATTATTCCCTGGACACAGAGAGATGGAGCATTGTACTCTAGAGGTTTACGGGGAAATGCTCTTGAGAGACACATGTAGAAAATGGGTTAGACAGAACCCAGCAGAGAAGCTGACCTATAATACAGTTGCAACAAAGGCCTTAGACAATCCTACGGGGCGCTGTGGAGCTAGGCTCGAGAATATACCTTTGTGTCCCTGCATCAGCCAGTCTTTGGGAAGGCGAGTGGCCTTGGGCAAGGAGGTGCCCTGTGGCTGAGGGCATTTCCCAGTGAGGGACGTGGCTGTGCACCTATATAGCCAGCAGCTGGGGGGTGGGGTTCTGGGCAGAGCACAGTATCCAGTAGGCCCCAGCAGTCCACTTTTTCTCTCCTGTTTCCTCAATCCTACCCTCTCTATTGGCTCATTTACCAGCTCTATGCTGGTGAAGCCATCCATTAAAAAGACAACCCTCTGTCTATGCCCAGCTGAGGCTGAGAGAGCTGGGCTGCCAGGTATTGGAGAAGTCAATTAAAACTAAGCCAGAATGAAAGGAAGAGTCAAGCCTTTAATCACCTGATGCGATAGTACAAGCAAGAGGCTAAACTAGAGCAGCCACCTCCCCCAACCCCATTCTACTCTCCTTCATGGAACAGCACGCCAGTGGAGGATCAGGTGGTCAGGGGTGGGGGACCTCTCCCCGTCTTACTGCTGAATGAGCCCCCGATCAAAAGGCTCCAGGAGTTTCTCAGCCCTGGGGCTGGAGAGAGGGTGAGGTGGAAGAGGCGGAAGGGCTGGGAGTGGAAAAGTACCGAGTACTGAGTCAGAGTGGAGGAAGTCTTCAAGGTGCAGGGCACCCGCCGAAGGCCTCAGCGGAAGGCCCCGATAGAGCCTTGTAATGCGGGTGCCTGGACTGGGACTGAGGATCTGGGTAAGAGCATGCCTGCCAGTGGAGTGTGAGTCCCTGACTGCGACTCCCCTCAGGGGCTTAGTGCACTGGCTGCGCACCAAGTCTGGGGTGCAGAGGTCAGCTTTCCCCTGGGAGGCCTGCCAGGGGAGGCCTTTGTAATTGCCTGTGGTCAGTTTTGAAAAATCACACATAAGTTTTTAGCCAGGAGTTGGACTCTTCACCCCCTATTATGGCTCCGTTTCTCTGTTCCTCCCCCTAGCAAAACTCTCCCCAAAACTTGTTGACACTCATCCTTTACAGCTCCTCTCTTCCCATTCTGCCATGAACCCATCCATGCCCATTCGGCTTCTGTCCCATCATTTCATTACAACCACTTTTGTCCAGGTACCAAAATCTCCATGTTATCCACGTATCTATGGTCAGTTGACTTTGGACAGGAGTACCAACACTATTCAGTGAGGAAGGAGTAGTCTTTTCAACAAATGGTGCTGGGACAACTGAATAGCCACATGCAAAATAATGAAGATCTCGCTCTTGAATCCCAGACACATAGAATTAACTATTTCCTTTACATCTCAAATTAGCTGTGTACTAGGAAACTCAAACTCAATTCAAATTCAAATATACGAGACCAGACTTTTGATTTTCTACCCCACCCCCTGCCCAAATCAGATCTTCCCTCAGGCTTCCCTTCTTAGGTAACTTCATTTTTCCATTGTTTAGGTAAAAAAACTTTGAGCCATTCTTGACTTTCTTTTGTATCTCACATCCCCTTCTAAGAATTCTCTCAACCTCATCTTCAAAAATATAATAAGAATCAGACTGATTCTTTCTAGTTGCAACACTGCAGTCTGGTCCAAGGCACCATCATCTCTCACCTGGATTATTTCAGTCACTTTACTGGTCTCTGTTTTGACCCTTGCCCCCAACCCCTTGCTTTTGTCAACTCTCCACACAGCAACCAGAGTGATCCTTTCAAAATATAATTAGATCCTGTCATATCCTTCTTTCAAAATCCCCCAATGGCTTTCCACTTCACTCCAAGGAAAATTCAAACCCTTCTCACAGCTCACAAGGTCCTCCAGGATCTGGCTTCTGAGTACCTTCTTATCGCCTCTACTTCCTCTTTCACTCATTCCATCCAATCCCATTGGGCTCCTTGCACCTACAAAAGTGTCTTACAGACAGTGGCGCACTTAAATAGTTGTAGAGTAAATGATCGGATGATTTGGGCAAACACTAGATTGTATTAAATTGATAATTAAATGTGAGGTGAGAAGTGGAAAAACATTTTTACAGAGTTGGACTATGAAGAGGAGGAAAGAGATCAGGTATTTTCAGGTGAGGGGGAGCAGGCCCGGAGAGAGGAGTGCTTTAAAAAGGTAGAGTCTTGGTGTGTTTAGATAATGCTGGATAGTAGCCAGGGAAGAGGTAGGCTGAATAGCCAGGATATTATGAATGAATGACTGATTACTGAGTGATGATTTGAAGCAAAAGGAAAAAGGAGCATGAAGTATGTGTTAGAAGCTGGGCCACCTTGGTGACCCCCATCTCTGGGCTGGTCGAATCTCTATAGAACAGATAGTTATGCTAGATAGCAACAATTCTGAGCAAAAACCATGTTCTGAGAAGAGAAAATGGACATTTGGTATGATTTCTCCCCATTTCACCATTCCTGGACCTGCACATTTTCTTCTTTACTGCTGCTGCTGTTACATTGGTGTTAAATAGATGAGGGTGAAAATGAAGTGAATTCACATTGTTTGAGCCCCTCTCAGATGCCAGGACACTGTGCTAGCATTTGGTGTGTGTGTGTGTGTGTGTGTGTGTGTGTGTGTGTGTGTGTGTGTGGTTTTTTTAAAATCTGCACAACAGTAGGTGTTTATGTCTCCAATTTTGAAAGGAACAAAGAGACAGGAGAGCATGCTGGAAAGTATTCAGTGACAGAGAGGAGATAGGAGAGGAAGATAATGACAAAATAATCAATTAGGAGGGGGAAGGCCGGAGGAGGAAGCTCCGGAGTAGATGGTACCAACACAGAAAGGAGGGACTCAGAGCCCCGGGCTAAAAAGGGGCTCACTCTGTGTGCTTTCTAACCTCTGGCCTCCTGACGCCAGGTGTTTGCTGCATACTGACAATGGGGATGTGGGAGTGTGTGACAGTGGATGATGTTCTGGACTCCCAATGAAGAGGAGGCCACTGCTGGCTGTTAGGACACATAAATTGCATATTGCTGCGTAACAAAAACGTGCGGTGCTCAAGCATAGTGTCCTCAAGAGAGCTCTAGCCTGTAATTACATGCTGTGATGTGTTCCAAGGTTGTATTTCTTTAGTGTCAAGATGTGCTGTACACTGAGTGAACTTCAACTGGGTTTCACCATCCCACTGGGATAATTTAAAGTTCTCTAGCCTTAAGTCTGTAGCTTTAATGAAGGCAGTGGATTCTCCCTGAGGCCCAAAATGGCATTTGATTCATGTACTTTTAGGAACTCTCCTGGTGACATACTTCTGAATAATTCCAGTCTACTGTAATTGATGATTCTAGATGACAAAAACTATTCTCTACTTTAGTGAATCAAGCAGCAGTATACACTAACATCTTTCAGTTTTAGAATTCAGAATATGAGGTAGAATATATAATAAGTCATTGTACACAATGGAAGTATTAGTTAGGGACACATATTGTGACTTGAGGAAGTCAATGGTGGAGAGACAATAAAAGCTATACTTGCAGGGATGGGGGCAGCCATCACAGCAGGAAATGGATGCAATGAAGGCTCTAACAACCTCTAAGGCATAATGTTCTGTTCCCTAACGGTTTTCTTTAAAAAATAGTTTTATTGAGGTATGCTTTACATACAATATGCTGTACATATTTAAAATGCATAATTTGATGTTTTCATGTATGTATACATCTGTAAAAGCATCACTGTAATCATAAAAATAAACATATCCACCATCCCCACAGTTCCTCATTCCCTCCCTCCTGCTCACCTCCAATTTATATTCACAGTTGTTTATAGTATTTGCTTATTACCCTTGTAATGTCTGCATTCTGTAGTGATAGCCCCCTTTTTCATTCCTGATATTGGTAATTTGTGTCTTTTTTCTGTGTTTGTCAGTCTTTCTAGAGTTTTATCAATTGCATTGGTCTTTTCAAAGGACCAACACTGATTTTCCTTATTGTTTTTCTGTTTTCAATTTTGGTGATTTTTGCTCTGATCTTTGTTTCTTTCCTTTGATTTGTTTTAGGTTTATTTTTCTCTTCCTTTTCTAGTTTCTTGAAGTGGAAGCTTAGACTATGTTTTGAGGCCTTTTCCTTTTCCTAATGTAAGCATTGAATGCTATCAATTTCCTTCTAATCACTGCTTTAGGTGCATCCTACAAATTGTGATATGTTCTATTTTCATTTGTAATTTCCCTTGGGAGTTTCTCTTTGGCCTATGAACAACTTAGAAATAAGTCAATTTCCAGAAATTTGGTATTCTCCTATCTTTCTCTTCCTGAGTTCTAGTTTACTTTCATTATGTTCAGAGAACATACCTTATGTGATTTCAATTCTTTCAAATTTGTTAAATTTTGTTTTATGGCTCAAATGAGCTATCTTGCATTTTTATTATTAATTAGCATGTAGTATATACAATTTTCTGGATCAGCTCTTAAATAGAATAAAACATGACTTAAAAGAATAGAAAATCAGTCTCAGAGTAATGTAGGTTTTGGAGAGAAGTTTACAGCCTGTTTTTTGTTGTGGGAAAGAACTAGATTCATGCCATTTTTCTGGCATTAGTAAGATAAGCCTTTATTTTAAGAATTTCTAATAAAAAACGTAGCATGTTTTATGTATATTCTCTTCATAACCAAGAAATTCCAATATGGATCTAGCCTAAATTTGTTCCCTTATAATGTAAGTTTATCTTCTACTTTTCTATCCTTATTGGAAACTAAGATTAGATAAACTTTATGTGTCCAAGTTTCAAATTATTAGTAAGACAATGGTATTTTTCACATAGCAGTGAGAGCAACAAATACCTATTTGGGGCCGTCATATTAAAAAACAAACAAGCAAACAAAAAACCCACAACTTTCCTCAGGTATTGTTGGAAACAATAAGATCCTATTGTTATAGATAAAGGTCAGTTGATATAATTCTCTCTGAGCACTTGACTCTTAGTGACACCTTTGTTTTTTTTGCCTCAGTAAATGCCATTATCTGTGAAACTAGAAGTTACCATACAAAGCACTTGGAGATTACTATAATAAATATCAAAATATATTATAAAACCACTATAATTAGAATAGTATGGTACCAAGGCAGGCATAGATAGATTAATGGAAGAGAGTGGAGTCCAGAAACAGACTCTTTTTATATATGGAATTTATTAAATGTTAAAATTAGCATTTCAAATCAATGAGGGAAGGAAGGAATTATTTAATAATTAGCATTAAGGACTTCTGGTCAAGATAAAGAAGAAGGTAAGTCCTGCGTTTGCTTCCTCCTACAACTACATTAAAATTACAATTGAATTACAGAACAATCGTCATTGAGAACTGCCTGCAGACTAGCTGAACAGAAGGTCTTTAACTAAAAATATACAGAAGCAGCCAAGTCGAGACTGGTAGGAGGGGCAGAGATGCAGAATGGGCAGGCCCCACACCCACAGAAAAGCATTTAAGAAACAGTAGGGATATCTCAGCTGCAGAGGTCCTCCCCAGGAGCAAAGGGCTCCCAGCCTCACATCAGGTTCCCCAGCCCAGGTCTCCAGAGCTGGGAAAAGAAGTCCCCATAACTTCTGGCTGTGAAAATACATGAGGATTGCGTCCAGTGAGATGGAGGGCTGCTGGAGTCCCAGGTGCTCCTCTTAAAGGGCCCACACTTGAACTTACTCGCTCATGGACTCACTTGCTCTGCACTCCAACTGTGGGACAGCAGCTTCACAAGTACCAGGAGGAGCTGAATTGATTAGCTTCAGGCCGAGGGAAGAAGTGGCAGGAGTCACAGCAGCTCACTCTGAGGACAGAACTGTTGGGTGATGCCATTGTTCCTTTATTGAACACTCCCTCCACACAGTTGGCAGGCACGGGTGGGTGCCAAATCTGACCACTCCATGAACCTGGATAACACCATTTGCCCTGCCCCAGCGATTCCCTAAGACCCTACCCCACCCAACTCAAGTGCCTCACCCAAACCTCTTACAGCAGCTTTTCCACACAAATGGCCTGTCTTGGTTGGCACTCCAGAGTTTCTTAAAATATCTATGAGGACCACAAACCCAAAACAAGCAGCATCTAGCCTCAGCGTGACCTGTACTTCTTGCACAGTGACCTTGAGCATGGTATTAGTGGCAGCTGGCCTCGTTTGAAGATTAGCCTCTCCCAAGCTCCTACAAGCACAACAAAGGTGATAACCACCAGCAAATACCTTTGCAGCTCCTACCAGGTGGTGCTGGGCAGGGAACAGGCAGTAGCTGACCTTGGCCCCCACCAGAGCCCCTCACAAAGAGGCCACAGAATCAACATACCCAGTTGCTGGCTTCAGATCACACCAGAGCACCACCTAACCACCTCCACAAATGACACACCCAAAGGGCAGACTCAGCAGGCACCAGAGCCCCCCTAAAGCGAATCCAGCTCTGTGAGCTCAGCCCTCACACAACAGCTCATTTGCTATAGTCACAACCAGTCAGCCAAAGGATCAATCCGTCCCACTAATGTGCCAACAATAATCAAGGCTCAACTACAACAAGAGGGCACACAAAAACCACAACAAGGGACACACTGGAGCACCCAGCTCTGGTGACCACTGGGCTGCACAGGGCACCAACTACATAAGGCCACTGTACTAAGACCAGGAGACATAACAGTCCTACCTAATACATAGAAACAAACACAGGGAGGCAGCACAAATGAAGAGACAAAAAAACATGCCCCAAATGAAAAGTCAGAACAAAGCTCCACCAATAGAACTAAACAAAATGGAGACACACAATCTACCAGACACAGAGTTCAAAACACTGTTTATAAGGATGCTCAATGATCTCAGGAAGAACTTCAAAGAAATCAGAAACAAAAATGGAGATAGAAAACATAAAAAAGAACCAATCAGAAATAAAGACTACAATAACTGAAATGAAGAATATGTTAGAGAGAATCAACATTAAATTAGATGAAACAGAGGCTCCAATCAGTGATTTGGAAGGAACGGTAGCAAAAAACACCCAATTAGAACAGCAAAAAATAAAAAGAATTTTTAAAAAACGAGGATAGTTTAAGGTATCTTAGGACAACATCAAGCATACCAACATTTGCATCATAGTGTTACCAAAAAGGAAGTTCTTCAGGCAAAGGAAAATGCTACCAGATGTGAAACTTGGATTTATAAAAAGGAATGAAGATCAACAGAAATGTTCTTCCAGAACTGCTTCAGAAAGTAGCAAGAACAATGGGATAAGTGTGTTCAAAGCGAGGGGAAGTATTTTGAGGGGGATTAATGGTGATGTGTCTTTTACTGTAATAAAATTTTTTTATTTAAACATTTACCATATGGTTTGATCACACCTCATAGCTTCATTTCCCCAATTGGCCTGCATAATACTCAATAATCTAAACAACTCAATTAAATTGGGTAAAAAACTTGAATAGACACTTTACAAGATATTTAATGTATCTTATTTTGTACAAAAATATATCAACATCATTAGTCATCAGAGAAATACAAAGTAAAACCACAGTGAGATACTACTATACTCGGTAGAATGAAGAAAAAAAGAATGACAATACTAGGTGTTGGTAAGAATGTAGAGCAATACAACTCTCATACCTTGCTGGTGGGAATGTTAAGTGCTACCAGTACTTTGGATACAGTTTGGTTGTTTCTTGTAAAGTTAAACAAACACTACCATACCAACTGGCAGTCTTACCCCTAGAAATTTACCCAAGAGAAAACATATCCACACCAAGACTTGTACATGGATGTTTATAATGACTTTATAATAGACAAAAACTAGAAACAGCCTAAATGTTCATCAACACTTATGGTATGTAAACAAATTGTGGGACATCCATAGACTGGAAAACTATTCAGCGATAAACACAAATGAATTGATACATGCAACAACAGGGATGACTCTCAGAACATTATGCTGAGCATAAGAAGCTTTTCTAAAAGAATATTATACATGCTGTCTGATTCCATTTTAATGAAAGCTTAGAAAAGACAAATCTGATCCATAAGTGACAGAAAACAGGTTAGGGGCTGCCTGGGGTCAGGGAATATTGATTTGGATGAGCACAAAGAAATTTTGGGGGTAATGTAAATGTTCTTGGGCCTGCTGGGAGGCTCAGTTGGTTAGAGCATGAGCTCTGAGCAACAGCATTGCCAGTTTGATTCCCACATGGGCCAGTGAGCTGAGCCCAAGCTGAGCTGCCACTGAGCTGCCAACAGGTGGCAGGATGGCTCAGCTGGTGAGAGCACGTGCTCCTAACAGCAAGGTTGCCAGTTTGACTCCCTCATGGGATGGTGGGCTGCGCCCCCCTGAAACTAGATGGAAAGTGGCCACTGGACTTGGAGCTGAGCCATGTCCTCCACAACTAAGATTGAAGGACAACAACTTGACCTGGAGCTGATGGATCCTGGAAAAACACAATGTTCCCCTTCCCCAATTCCCCAATAAAATCTTTTTTAAAAAAGAAAATGTTCTTTATCTTGATTGTGGTGGTGGTGGTTACACTGGTATATTAAATTGTTAAACTCATCAAAGTGTTTTGATAATTAAAATGAGAGTATTTTGCTTTAGGTAAATTTTACTTCATTAAAATTGATTTTTTTTTAAAGGAAGGGAAATAGGCATTACCAATAAGATCAGGTTTAAATTTTCTTATCAAATTCTAGTTCTTTTCTAAGATTTTTCTAGTCAGCTTGACTGAAAAAGGATAGCCAAAAATGTGAACTGCATGTCTCCAAATAAAACTTTTGTGAATAATTTATATTCTATATGCAGCTAGCTAATTCTTTACATTTTTATAGCATTTTGACATTTAAAATTTAAATCTGCCCCAGTGGTTCTGTGAGTGGGACTGGGGTGATAGTGGATGTTCTCATCATAGCCTGCAGGATGCTGTTATTTAGTGAATTAGAATTGTGACAAAATATTCTTTATGAAGACCATTGCTATAGTTCAGTGTTTCTTTTATTCTTTAGACCCACCTTACAATCTCATGTTTTTTTAGTCATGAAAATAGTGCTTTATAATTTTAAAGAAATTCCTTACTGGTCTTTTGAATTTTTGTGCTGAATAAATATGTTTCCTGTTAAGCCTCCCTAGACCACTGAAACCTGAAGTGATGGTTCCCTCTCTCCACTCTTAGACCAATTACTGGGTATACTGCTTATTTGGCAATATACGTAACTCTTCCATGTTTTCAAACTCTCCAACTGGTTCTTCAGATCCTTGAGCCCACCGTAGGTACCCAAGTTTTTGTTGATTTAATTACTCTGTATTGATTTATAGCGTTAAGGGATTTATTCAACTACTTTGTAGTATAAGGCTTTCATTACAAATAGAATAAGCTCAATATTTAGTAATTCCGTGGAAATGTAGGTATTCAGATTAGTGTTGATGTTGATCAATCATGCCATTTAATTCACAGAGCTCAGCTGCTGCAATTTTCTCAAGAGTGGATGGAGGAGAAGGCATTACATTAGCAGAGAAGTCGGAGACCCGGATTTTGGAGTTGGCAGTTACAGGGCTGGATCTGGTTTTACAAAGCAGGTACTGTGAGCCTCTCATCACTTAATTAAGGACAAAGCTCTGAACTCCACTTGCTGGCTTCCATTTTCTAAGTGGTGGCTGCTTGAAGGAATTGAGTCTGGCTTGCTGGGGTTGAGGTTCACTTTTTTCACTCTCCCTTGTACACAATATATTTAATTTTTGTTATCTTCAAGTTGAGACCTCTGGGAAATACTTTTCAATGGGGAAGACAATGGCCTGCATTTTGGAGATTGACTTTTTAAGATGTGTCCATAACTAAAAGGCACAGGTAGATTCAACATAATGCTATAGTAGAGTTCCCTCTATTCAGTTACTCAGGGGAGGGGCAGTGAGGTGGCATGACCCTCAAAAAGACAGAAACTAAGTTACTGGAGAGAAGGTATCTTACCTTAAGTAGGAGCATGACTAATATAATTTTACAGTAGGTTAAATAAAATGGAGAGTAACATGTTCAGTGCCTAAAGGCAAGAAATTGTACCAGTTGATGCCTTTCAGTCTAAGAGCTAGAATTCTGAACAGAATCCAAATTTCCAGGTTGCACTTTTTTTGCATTAGAACCACTGCTTCCATGTGTATCCTGGCCTTCTAGTGATGGATGAGGTGTCCTCCAACTTGGGTTCTCGTCTATCACGAGCATGGATTCTACTTTACAATATTTGCTTGTTTTAGCAAATCACAATGGTTTAGACAAAGCCTAGGGGAGGGGAAAAGCATTTGAGGTAAAATCATTTAGTCAGGTTATTCTTTTTTTGGAGAGGGGAAATAGGAAATGCATTCATTATTGCTTGTGGAAAAGGTAAAGATTTAAAAAAAAATGAACAGAGAAAAATAAAATCAACTAAGTTTTGCACTTTGAATATAATCATTGTTAACACTATTTGTGAATATCCCTAAAGGCATCTCTTTACATGTATATTCATAGGGATATGCAGTTTTTCATAAATAGAATCAGTCTGCTTTTTCTCTCAACTATATCTCATGGCTTTCTTGTATAAGTATAGATGTATACACATCTTTATTTTTATGACTTCATAGAATTCCATTGTATGTAGCAGAATTTACTTAACTAGTCATTGCTTCATGGACATTTAGTGTGCATTCAATTTTTCACTATTATAAATTAAATGGCATTTTGGGGCATATTTTGCCCAAATAATTTAACATCTATGAATATTAATATTCAAGTATTTTAAAATCAGTTATACAGACTTATAAATGAAGAAACATGTTAGTAAGAGTGGAAGTGCTTTTATTTCCTGAGACGTCCTTTTGTTTCCCTGTTCCATTTACACCTTTAGAATATGGAAGGTAGGTGACCTAAAACCTGTTCCTCTTTTCTATTTAGCAGTTTATACACAGAAGTGTCCCAAGGCAAAGTTGTGAACTCCACATTTTAGGAGCAGGTACAATGAGTCTTCCCTAAACTGATTTGACTGTTTTTCACCCGATTCCCTGTGCACTTGGTGCCCAGCAGTTTCCCAGGTACCCCAGGCCCTTCATGGTAGCTGTTGGCTGGACCCCTTCCCGGAGAAGGTCTTGTTCTCTCACTGCTACTTTTTCTCTAGCCCCTCAGTTTTATGAATGCAGATGCTGCCCTGTGTTCTACCATTCCCTTAGTGCCTTGAGCAGTGATCTTTCTGGCTAAAGAGATATACTAACTGGTACTATGCTATTAGAGAACAGGTAACATTCTAATCCATTATAGGCTGCTTATCTGCATTTGGGCAGATTTCTGGGCTCACATACATATATTTCTAGAGTGATTTGGAAAAACTGGAGCCAGAATGACTGATTGAAAATCCCTTCTGTAGGTAGTTAATCTTAAGAAGTGATTTGAAATAAACAATTATTTTTTCTTTTGAAAACAAATGTTACTTTTTCCTCTTAAAATTTCCAACAGGAAACTAAACTAAATAATGAATTCTTGATAGAGTGTAATTGCCATTATTTTCTTTAGATGCTATGAAAAGTGATAAGGAAGTGCATGGTCTGATAGAATGAATGACAATATTTGAAGTGAATAACTGGCAGACAGGGTTTCTGAACCCTGGTACTATTGCCATTTGGGGTGGTATAATTCTTGTTGCAGAGGCTGTCCTGTGCACTGTATGATGTTTAGCAGCATCTCTCTGGCTTCTAAGCACTAGATGCAGTGGCGTCCCCTCTCCAGTAGTGACAACAAAAATATGTCTCCAGACATGAGAAAATTGCACTGGGATTCAGAACTGATTTATACAAATTGGCAAAAATTTTCAGGTGAATGAATATGGTTTATTAGTATGTATGTGTTGCATGTATATGCATGCACAGACACGGTATATATATATTTCTTCTGGAGGATTTGGGTGCTTTTAGGTTAAGAAAAAAAAAAGACATAAAGCATGGCAACCTAAGCTGTGGAATTCTGCCTCTGAAGTAGATACCTTAAAGAATTATACTTCACTTTAATGTTTTTCTTCCTGATATAGTCAGAACTAGGCTCTGAGAGGCACAACTCCATTTCAAAAGGGTTGTTTTTCTAGTTAATTAAATTCTAGAGAAAGCATTAAGGTAATAAACACTATTTACTGCCAGCAGATCTCTGTGAATATCAAATGCTTCACAACACAAAGAATGAGAAAAATATTTTCTGAAAAGTTTCAACATATAATAAAAAGGAATTATGAGTGAAAACTCTAGCTTTCTACAGTCATCACTAACACCTGAATTCCACCCCCCAATTCATTCCCTATCCTTCTCTTGCAGTATATAAAGGAAGGAAAAATACCAGAAAACTGAGGGGCTAGAAAAAGGACCATGTTCAGGTACCTGCCCACCTCTTACTCAGGTAACATACCGTCCTTGGCTGCCTCCTAGATGCCAGGCACTGTGGCAAGCACAAGAGGAGTAAGGGAGGCATGGGTGCCCATTAGAAGCTTACAGTTTAATAGGAAAGATAAAACAAATGAATGCATAAAAACAACAAAAATAGGAAGAGATGTGGTTTAGATAAAACATATATGAGTTTAGGATCTTCGGCATGAGGGATTGAGAAAAACCAGTACTTGTGCTGGGCCTTGAAGGGTAAGTAGGATTAAAAGCTTGGCGCTGGGGGCAGGGGAGGAGGAAGAGGGTTTTCGGGGGGTAGGGTCATATGAGTAAAGTGAGACTGAGCTGTGAGCAGTTCTGATGAGCTGGAGAGAAGGCGACTTGAGTGCCAGGCAGAGTGGCATTCTAAAAACAGTAAGAGACTACTGACAGATGTTAAGCAGGTAGTGACAGGCTTGCCCACGGTAGTAGGATCTACCTAGCTGCTCCCGGGGACCCCAGGGTTATTTGAATGTTGAATTGTATCTGCAGAGTGTTTTGAGTTCCTTGGGGGTTAAAAATGTGAGGCAGAGGCAGCAAGTTAACCCGTCTTTAACTATCCTCGTTTTACTTTTAAAATGTTGTTGGGTTTTGTCATGTTGGGAACAATGTCTGAACTGAGGCCAGTTAACTAAGATAAAGGTAGGTGAAAATGCCGGGCTCATGGGAGGCGTTCAATCAATGCCCTGCCAACACCACAAACCCCAGCCATCCTGGACTAGAAAGACTTGTTGCTGTGCTGGGAAGAGGATAAGGCAGCAGAAACAACCTTCCTACCCCTTTTCCAAGTAGTCAGTGAGGTCATGAAAAGAAAAATGTTTTTGAACAGGAAAATCAATTTCCTGGATATTGAGCATATGTACCAGGGTATATTGATAGAGTTTCCTCCTCACAGGAACCTTTGACTTCAGTTTGGGGAATACTGAAGGCGTACTACATTAAAATAGTGTGGCGGGTATTTAATTCTTTTAATTTCCATGGGGACTAATCTGCCTTTTGGAAGAACTTTCTTTTGCCACCAAAATTCTACCTTGGCTCCAGAGCTTGCCTACTGCAACTTTCTGTTCCAACCTGGATTGCCCTATGGGGAGCCAAGTATATATGACACCCCACAGTTCTAGGTCAAAGTCCCTATTATCTGGGGGTCAATTAGTGAAAGTTGTCAACATGAATACGTAAAACTCTATCAAAGAATAGTATCAAATCCTGGCCAGATCGGGATTAGGTTTGGCTGCATATAACTTGGGAGTTCAAAATAACAGTGACTTATACAACATAGTTTTTTTTTTTTTTTTAAAGATTTTTATTGGGGAGTTAGGGGGATGGGAACAGTGCTGGGGAATTGGGGGAAGGGGAACAGACAAGTTGCTGTCGTTTTGTTCTTCAATCTAGTTGTGGAGGATGTTGCTTCACTGGCCCAAGTTGGCACCATCATTGCGCTCTTCCCGGGAGAGGCAGATCAGTCGCCGGCTTCTGGACGGCCGCTCACTGCGGCTGCTGGCCGCTCACGCTGGCTGCTGGCCGCTCACGCTGGCTGCTGGCTACACACGGTAGCCCATGGCAACCCACTGCCACAGGGACTGCAGCCCACGCCGTCGCCGGCGACTCGTGGCAGCCCAGCTCCAGGTTGAGCTGTTGTTCAGCATCTTAGCTGTGGAGGGCAGTGTCACTGGCCCTCATATGTGGGATCCGAACCGGGGCCCTCTGGTGTCCCAAGCGAGTTCTTAACCATCGCGCCACTCGGCCGGCCCCTTATACAACATAGTTTTTATTTCTCTCATGTAAAAGAAGAGTACAGGGACATTATCTTAGTTCATGGCTTCCATCTTCAAGGTCACCTGGTATTCAAAAATGCATGCTGGAATTCCAGCTGTCCTGGCCACATTTGCAGGCAGCTTCTCTAGAGAGCTTTCCTGGAAGATTCCACTCACATCTCATTGGCCCAACTTAGCCACGTGGCCAGCTGTTGTCTTGGAGGCAGGCCTATTGCTGTTCCTCGCAAAATGAAGGCCCTGTACTAAGGGAGATGGAAGAACCAGCACCGGGACGGGAAGCAGCAGCCTCTAAAGTCTGACCTATGCCTGACCCTGTTGAAATGCTGGAATTTGCCTTATCAAAAGTACATCTTAGTTCTCAGAGATTACACATACATTTACTATTTCTGCTCAATGTGAGCAAAGAGGGATAAAGAAGATAGAGTTTGGCAATCAAGGGATTCGCCTTCTTCAGGCTGTTTTGGCCTGGGGACACCTGGTGAATGCTCAGTGGTGAGGTAGAGCATTCAGTTTCCAGGTGGGCCTTTGCCCAGATACCCAGATACTACGGCTGTCCCCTGCTTCATTATTTACTCTATAAACTAAGGTTTTACTCATGGACAGGAAATATGTAGCACAAGTGTTATGTTCTTCTCTCCTTTCCTCATGGCAGTATTTTTCCATTAAGCTGGAACATGACCTCAGAATCGTTCTCAACACAATGTGCCTGGCAGTTACTCTGGTCCAAAGGACATGTCATTGATGTTTAAATCTACTAGCCATCTTTAACTGCTTGTGGGAATTTTCAATTTGACAGATTCTCTGGGTATAATTCTTTAATTTATAGGAATAAATTTCTCATAGATATAGCCATAGGTGATAAAGGCAATATATATTTATAGGTAGCAGCCTTGGCATTCTTCAGATTTTACCACTGAGTGCAATCACTCAAATTACTGGACATGTTCTAAACCTGTTCTTTTGACTGTTTTACTGGACTATGATTTCTCTAGGGCAAGAATTATATCTTATCTATTTTTGTATCCCCAAGGTACATGGCTCAGCATACTTTCAAATGTTTTATCAATAAATGAATCACCTATATTAGTCAAGGTCAAGTGGCTATCAAGGTAAATACTTCCCCATGACTAGTTACATTGTGGACTGCTGCTACCATGGAGTACTAAAGGGAGGCTTTATCTGGAGGGGAGGTCATTAGAAAATAAGAGGGTGACAGGAGCAGCACTGGTCATACAACAAAAGGTCTTGGTCATTCCACAACTGCTTTACAAACGTTTGAGTAACTGACACAGGAAACTGGCTACCTGGTGACAAAGAAAGGGCAGATAACTCTGAACAGGTTTTTTTTTTTTCTCTGAGATTCTAGCCATTTCCCTTCTTTTGACCAAAGGTCCAGGTTTTGGGTTCACTTGGTTCAGTGTTTTCTGTGTTCTAGGTGATTCAGGGAGTTGTGCAAATGACAGATTCATATTTCATGGATATGGGTGTGACTGAAGTAAGACTGTACAACGTAGCCTATTCTGATTTGTTTTAATAAATAGATTTTATAAATTATTTAATATTATTACCATTTGTTTTAAATATTGTGGTTCCACTGAAAATTTTGTTGAGGAAAAAAGCTACTACTGCTAAAAAATGTGATGAGCACTGCCTCAGCCAGCTCACCCAAGTCCCCTATTTACCTCTTTATAATGACCAAATTCTTAAAACAAAAATAATGGAGAAAGATGAAGGAAAATAATCACCAACTAATTCTTTTTGCTCAAAGAGCAGGGTTGATTCTGATTAGATTCAGGTTCAAGTTTTCTAAGAAGGCTGAATGTCTCAAGGATAGGGCCTCAGGTTGTAACGCTCACCTTCCCTGTCCCCCTCCAGCCCCAGTCCTGGGCTAGATCCACCCTATTGAGGAAGTATCCCCACATTTAGATTCCCAAGTCAGAGATGGTGTGGCTAAATTTCTGCATAGCGCTTTGCTCCATAGTTGCTGACTGTCTACTTACTCTGGTCGGAAGGGCTAGGCCCCACAGAAGTAACTAGCCTTCCCTCTCTTCTCTCTTCTTTAAGTCTAGAACTAGTCCTTAGCAGTCACTCCCAGCTCTGCTCAGCAAGAGAATGGAAAAGAGGAGAGAAGCAACACTAGAGTCTCTTTTCCACTCAAAACTTTTGCAGATTTCTTCTCATTACTCCAATCTGCTTCCCTGCTCCTGCTGTGTTCAGAGACAGCTAGAGGTGGGGGAAGGAGGTCAAGCTGGACGCAACCCAGAGGGGACCTTATGGACTCTGTAATTAGAACCAAGGAGCAAGCCCTAAATCAGGCCATTTCTCAGTAGTCTTACCTTAGACAGGTCTAATTATCAGAATTAAAGTGTCTTTATTTGTAAAATGGGAAAAACAGTATAGGCTTAGATATAAAAAATGCTTTATACAATGCCTGGCTTCTAGTGGGTATTCAATACATGACATGTTTTATTATCGTCTTGGCATCACATTGCTTCTGCAACCTTTCCTAAAATGTCACTGTGTGTCAAGCAAGAAGCATCTTTGCCTGGAGGAGTCTGAAGTGTGTGTGTGGGGGTGTGGTGGTTGGCACTCAGGTAAATCACTGGTGAGGATTTAGCACTTATCTTTCCTCCCCAGGCCTGCTGACGAAAAGCCATACTGCCGAATAAGCCCAACAGGTGCATTCCTAAGGGGAATACAGTGGGAATGTCAGAGTAGGTAGGGGTGATGGGACAGCGGCTGTCCCCTCCTTTGGCAAGAGTCTGTGGCTCCCTGGAGCTCCAGTCATGTCTTCCCCTGCCTCCAGGTGCGATTCCCACTTAACACTGCCCAGTGACCCTCTAGAACAGGAAGCGTGAGAGCCATGCTGTCTCTTCAGTGCTATTTGGTTTCCTGTCTTAAGCCCTTCAAACCATATCATTAATATTATAAATTTTATGATTAAATACAAATTATGTAATGTACCTAAGTGAATATGCCATACACATACGGTTCAGTAATTGGATTACAAAGCAGCAATCAGAACTGACAGTATAGTCACCCCTTTCTTAACTTTCAGCCATCTTACCCACGCATGGTAGGTAATATACAAAAACGTGAATATACACATTCACTGGCTTGCAGTTATGTCCCCAACTTTTCTGGGAGGCAAGAGGGTCCGAACTGCCTTAATAAAGAGTATTATTTTTTCTTGTTGCTATCTCCCCACCCCTTCCCAGCTGTAATTCTCCAGAAAGTCCCTTTTATATTTCCTTTCTCATCTTATCAGCATCAGCACTTTGCTGCCAATTTTGTCCCCCAAGGGCACCTGCCACTTATCCCGACTGGCATGAATACAGTTCCCATCGTGAAACTTTAAAAAAAAATATAGGCCTAATAAATGTATTAACATTACCAAGAGACAGAGGAGCAGCACAGGTTAAAAAAAAAAGGGCTGGATGTCAAAAATTAAATGTTTATAAAGCCTTTGGCAAGATGTACACATTTGCTGATGCCAGGTATCTATTGCTTCCTGTATTTTTCTTCCCTTTTAGTACCTGTCTGTCACTAACTAGTACTGAGATCTCAGACAGGCACGTCAACTTTCTGGGCCTCAATTTCTTCATATATTAAAAATTAAGAGGGTTGTACCAAGTTTTTTCCTGTTCAAACCCCACCCCCCCTCCCCCACCCCAGTTTCTCCTCATGACTATTTGGAAAAGCGTGGGAAGGTTATTTCTGCCGCCCATCCTCTTCCCGAGACAGGTGACAGGTAACGGACTAGTGAAGGCTGGCGTTGCGGGCCTGGGAAAGGAATGGGAGCCGACGATTTAGGGACCGTCCCCCACAGCCAGCCACTTCCACTTACCTTTATCTTATTTCAGTGGCCTCAGCTCAGATTGTGTCCCCAGCACGACAAAACCCAACAGCGTTTTTAAAAGTAAGCAAGGATAGCTGATGTTAAGTTACCTGTCTTTGCCGCACATTAACCTCCAAGAACTCAACACACTGCAGCAAATTCGACAGTGAAACAGCTCGGGGCACCCTAAGATTTATTTCAGGGCTTAAAACAAGGTCACCATCAAATCCTCCGCAAAGCTCAAAATAGAAGAGAGGAGTACCCGATAAAGGTCCAGCTTCCTTTTAAAAGGTTATAAAAAAAAAGAAAAAGAAAAAAGGTCCCTCACTCCCATCCCCCGAGAGTGGCCAGCACAGCGTCGGGCACCCCCAGGCCGCATCCCACCCTCCTCCGCCTCGCGGCCCCGAGGCCCCGGCCGCCACACACACCACCCGTCCCAGCGTCGGGCCCGGGGAGGTGAGGACGGAGACCGGAGAGGAAGGGCATCGGGACACGGAGCGCCCACGACGTGGCTGCGGCTCCCTAAGCCCGCGTGAGGCGCGCTCGCAGCACCGACCCCACACGCGCGGCGCTGGCTCAGACCTCCCTCCCGGCCGCGATCTGCTTCCAGGGCAGCGGGAAGGGGCGGCGACCGGGCGGCGACGGGGCGGGGCGGGCGCCGAGCAACCTCCGGGCCGTACGCGCC
>NW_017731533.1:709789-721904 GCF_001890085.2 Hipposideros armiger | reverse complement strand
CGAGGGAGCCGCCAGCTCGTCGCCCGCTTGTCGCCGCCCCGCCTGCAGCCCATGGCGAGGCCCCGCCGCCGCCGCCGTTGCTGACCGGGCGGGCCACGCTTCCGTCTGTCCCCGGCGGCGGGCGGGCCTCCGCTCCACGCCGCGCTCGGCCCCGGGAGCCAGGCGAGCGCCGCGGGAGTCGGGCCGCCGAAGATGGGGAACACTACCTCGTGCTGCGTGTCGTCCAGCCCCAAGCTCCGGAGGAATGCCCACTCCCGGCTGGAGTCCTACCGGCCCGACACGGACCTGAGCCGCGAGGACACAGGCTGCAACCTGCAGCACATCAGCGACCGGGAGAACATAGATGGTGAGCGGCGGGCCCGGGGCGGGGACCCGCACCCCGTCTGCGTCCGAGGGGTCGGGACTGCACCCCGGCGTCTGCCAGCCAGGCTGCTTGGCTCTCTCATCCCGGTTCTGGGACCCCGGAGCTCGGGGTCTCCTGGCCTGTCCCCCGAGGGAGCGGCGGGGACTCTGCCGGCCGGGGCTCGGGTACCGCAGGCGAAGAGGTGCAGGTGGCCAGGTGACAGGAGCTGGCCCTTGTCAGCCCTTGTCACCAGACGTGAAGGGGCAGCGCTGGGCGGGGGGGAGGCCGAGAGCCCGGGGTTCCAGGCACGGTCTGGTCACAACCAAGTTATGCGCGACAAGGGTGAGCTCGGTTCGTCCTTTGAAAGGCGAAGGGAAAGAAAAGAATGGACGATCTTTGGCATAACTGAGGAGTGAATTCCCATTTTGGAATCACTGTTTCTACCTAGAGTTGGAGAACTGGGTTGGCCTCTGTCAGCTCCTTGGAAACTTAACAAATTGACCCCACTTGGCTGTCCTACACCAGCATTTCCTTTAAAAACTAAAATCAAAACAAAAAAAAAAAGGATTTGGGGGTGGAGGGGTGGTTGAGGATTGGAGTCAAATAGCTTCACCTGAATGCTTAAAAAATGGCTTTAGAGTATTATTAGAATGGTTTGGAAACAACGTTGGATTAAGTTGCCCCGTTTTTGCTTGGGGCTGAATTACAGTCCTATGAATTTCTGATTGATCTGAGTGACCTTTGGTTTGGATTAGTATTAAGACTGATCACTGCACATGTATGTAATGTTTATTTTATTGATATCTTTATTAAATATCTTTATTAGTACTATATTATCTATAAACTGCATGGTTTAGTATTTACAGATGGGTAGCATATGCATCATGCTTGAAATACAGTTTCTGTAATTTTCACTAAGAAATTTGAAATATATTTTTATGATTTTTCTTTTTTAATCTAGAAATCGTCTCACAGTTGATGTGATTGAACTCATGTGAAAAAATTTCTTGTATGAATGAATTGACAACTCTGTTATAATTCATTGTTGTCAACTTTAGGCTGGAGTGTTCCCTCTAGTGTGGAAAGCCACATTTACGCTGTACTAAAGCAAAGGGTTTTCTCAATTTTTGGCCACCTTCAATTTCCCCTTAGGAGTAATGTCATCTCTTTAGGACAGCAACTTTATTAAATGAGTATCCCATATAAACTAATACATGTGGTTTATAGTAGGTGCTTAGTAAATTAGGGTTCCACATGACATTTCTAGTGTTGTTATTTTAAACTTCCATTATCTTAACCTACTCTTTAGATGTCTTTGAACTACAGCCATACTTTATTTTTGAATTTATGAATTTAAAGGCATCTAGAAGGATATTAAGACCAGGTATGTCTTGATCACTGTTATGGTCCCATACACCTACTAGATACCTGAAAGAAGTATCTAGCATATTATAAAGAGTTAATAAATATTGTATTTTACAGGAATGAATAAGTGAATGAGTTTATTATAGAAAGCCATTATCCAGTCCTATACAATGTTGATAGGCAAAAACATTTGGCAGTAATTTCTCCTTTATGTTGTGCAGTAATATCGGATAGAGGCTTTATGTTTTAAATAACGGATTAAAAAATACAAACAGAAGGAAGATTCACATTTCTTAGAGCCAGGCTGCATACTGTTACTGACAACAGTAGGGAAATAGGGGGAAAAAAAAGTAATTGTAACCAGCTATTTGTCAGTAAAGCTAGGAGGATTTTGCCAGAGAAAAATAGGATAGTATTGTGTGTTCTTTCATTTGAAAAAAATCTAAATTTGGTCATCATTCACTTTTGAGAAAACATTTGGAAGACCACCAACTCTTGCTTTGGAGGTTCAGGGTAGTTTAAGAGACTAGGTCAGGTTAAGAGGATTTCTAATCTAGGCTGTAGTGTCCTCTCACCCCAAAACCCAGTTCACATGACGATGCTTCTTTAAACCCAGAAATATTTAAACAATGTTCTCTTTGTTTCCCAAATTGAATAAATAATACTTCTAGGATTTACCTATCCAGCAGTTCTCCACATTGGTTTCAGTTAGCCCAGAAATCTAGGACTGGGCCTTGGCATTAGTATGTTGCTGCTCTCCAGATAATTCTAGGATGCAACCAGAGTTGAGAATTGCTGCTCTTGTTCAGGAGCATTTACTGTAGAAATTCATTCAGTGTCAGTCTGGAGAAGAGAACAGATAAGTTAAATAGGATGTAGACATGTATCTGTATTTTTAACTTTTGAGTTGTATTATTGTTAGGTGATTAGTAAACATTTTAAAACTACATCTCAATTCTTGACTCTAGTATGGTATATAACAAAAGCTGAAGTGCTCAAGTACCAACTTTCTTATCTCCTGAATGAAAGACATTCCAAACAACTAAGAAAGGAAAGGTTCAGAAAAGTTTGTGGGGCTTCTGTGATAGGTTAGTTTCTTTAAACCACAGAGAAAGGATACGGTATATACCCAAGTTTTCCCTGCCCAAACACACAATGTGTAATATTTGTCCCTTGGGATTTCAGTGACTGAGTAAGGGCAGTTAGGCTTCCATGAGACCTACCCACGACTTGCCCTGTCTTTGTACTCAGTGTACCTTAGTGTTAGGTTATTCATGTTTTTGTAATTTATATTAGACTCATCAGCTCCCCAGGTATTATTTCTCTTGAAATTATTCTGGGATTGCAAAGTAACAAAAGCACCTAACAACAAGAATACTAATAATTGCAACCCTTTATATTGCATACTCTGTGTCAGATGTTGCTCTAAGTGCTTGACATCTATTCATTTAGTACTTACAATAACCCTTGGGTAATATTATTCTTACTTTAAGACAAAGAAATGAGGCAGAGAGAGGAAAAATGATGTATCCAAAGTCATACAGCCAGAAAATGATCAATGGAAATTTTCCATTGTTGCTTGACTAGCGGTCAAACATGAACTAGTCTCGGGTTGCCTTCTGGGTTAGGCTGTCTATTACTGCCGTCATATCCATATATCCATAGATTCTCTGAGAAGAAGCTTCATCTATCTGCAACAGACTGGGCTTCCCTGAGTAGATTATTTCTGAGGGAGGAGAAAAAGGGGGATGACTAAAGAGAATTTAAAATTCGATGAGACCAAATAAATCAGGATATTTGTAATATCTTGTACTGTAGTGTCAGTTGAGGAATTTGGCCTCAGAATGATTGATAGCAACTTCATGCTTAGATTAGCTATCATCCTTGACAACCCAGTATCTCCCTCATTCCATAGCCAATCTGCTAGGAAAATATGACTCTACCTTCGAAATATATCTAGAATCTGACCACTTCTTAAAATGTTTCCTGTTGCTCTTCTGATTTAAGCAGCTATCATCTTGGCCCTCGTAACTGGTCTCCCTGCTTCCACTCTTGCCCACTACATTCTGTTCTCAACACAGCAGCTATCGTGGGATCCTTTTTAAAACTTACCGCATCACTCCTCAAAAACTGCAGTGACTCCTTATCTCACCTGGAGTAAAAGTCTTACAATGGACTTTAAGGCTTTTTGTGGTCTGTCTGTCTCTCTCTCTCTCTCTCTCTCTCTCTCTCTCTCTCTCTCTGTCTCTCTGTCTCTCTGTCTCTCTGTCTCTCTTATTCTAGCCACACTGGCCCCTTCCTTCAGTGACCTTCCTTGAACATACCAGACATACTCTTGCCCCAGACCATTCCTCTGTCTCTGCCTGGAATGTTCTTTTCTGTGTATTCTTGTGGCTCATACCTTCATTGTCTTCAGTCTTGGTTCAAGTCTCACTTTTTCAGTGAGACCTTCCCGATCACCCCATTTAACATCACTCCTGCTACCCCATCAGCAATCCTAGTATACATTTTCTACACTACTCTTTCTTTATTCCACATCACCTATAACAAACAATAAGTATATGCATATATAATAATTATTTCTACTTACCAGCATGGAATTTCCAATAGAACATTTTTTGTTTTGTTCATTCATGTAACCCATGTGCCTAGAACTGTGCCTGATATCGTGAAGACACTATAAATATCTGTTTGTCTAATGAATGAGCAAAGCCAACCGCTTAAGAACATCAGAGTCGGAGCATCATCATGTGTATTTATTGGGTGAGAGGAAGCAGGTGGAAGTAGAGAATGAACAAGACTTGTAAAAAGCAAAGTAAGGTGGATGTGAAACTTTTTGGTTTGTTTGCATTTTATCCTGAGAGGTAGCAGATAGAATGAAGTCCTGAAAATGAAATGGAAGAAAGATTTTAAAGCATAATAAAAGAAAAAAATAACACCCAAACTGAATGGAAACTGTGGCTAATGGAACTCAGCTTAGCAGTATGCCATGTTTAGTCTTTTTTCCTTGACTGTTCAGATGAATGGCTTTAGCTATGGCCTTATATCCTTAAGGATCAAAATGAGGCTAAAATGCTTAGTAAACGAAAAAGTACTAGATGAACATATGCAATTATGAACATAACCACTCATGTTGATTTTCTTGTATTAAACATGAGCTGTGTTTATACAGCAAATGGTGTTTGAACGTCTCATATCCAGAGAAACTAGAAGCCTGAGGGTCTTATCCTGGGTACCGGAAGCATTACCAGAAAAAGTGCACTGTTATAACATGGGGAGACAAAGGAGCAATTTAAAATCGAACTACCTGTATTAACATGAATTGCTGCTCTTGGTTTCTTAGGGTATCTGCAACCTATTTTACCTCATCTCTTCAGCATTCTTTTTCTTCAGTGTCAGTCCCACTTTGATATTTCCAGTCCGATGGGCAAAACCATACCCATGGACTTTTCATTCCAGACTAAAGAGTTACTAGCTACGCTGCCTGCAAGATTTGTGAAGACACTGACCAAGCATGGACTGAATGCATGGCAGCGTAGAGAGGGTTTGCCAAGAGAGCCATTCTTCAAAGCATGATGGTGACTCCATGCGCTCCACTCTGCTTACTAACCTTGTTTCCCTCTCTCATTTAGAATCAGGAAGTCATTTGTTCCATACCCTCATTTTACAGATAAGGAAATTGAATCTTGGAGCATGCAGTCTCTTGCCCAGGTCAGGGCAGATCCTGGACAAGGGTAGTAGAATTTTCTGTGTGTTAACTTTGGGCCGAGAACTCTGCTGCTTAATTATTGACCTGTTTTAGCTTTTTAAATTTTCTCATTGTTCTCCCCATTTTATAGGAGAGGAAAATTGAGCCTTAATGGTTAAGAAATTTGCCCAAGTTTCCACAGCTAGTTAGTGGCAGAGGTGGGGGTTCAGTCTACCATCACTTGCTAGAGGTCCACACAGTCATTTGCGCTGCTAATTAGATCTGTGTCAAGAATCCAACCCTCCTGTTGCCTGACCCATGGCCTGCTTTGTTTTAAGAGATCCAGCCTTTGCCTATATGCATTTGATTAGCAATTCTTTGTGGTTAGGATTTTTACTTTTCTGTCTGCTTCTTGAGAGGAGTGAAGATTAATAATTTTGTGGAATGGTAGATTTTCTCACCCTTTTTTACAAAGCTGTCGCTATCATCTCAGGGAGATGAATTGCTTTCACATGTCTGGCTAGATGAAACTTAACACAAAGATCGCATCCATTCCTACCCAGGAAAGGGCAGAACCTAAAGGAAAGAAAATAACAAGAGGCAAGACATGTTATTAGTTTTAAAACTCTGTTTTAATCACACAGGGTCACAGATTTAGCTCCATGAGTGTCCTGCTGGGCTTACTTTAAGGAAGCAGTGTTTGGTATTTTTTACAAGAGAGCTGTTGACAACATCATACTTGTCATACTTCAAAATCCAAATCCTTTCATGAGTCAACATTTAGGCAACCAGGGTAATAGGTCCATGGCACTAACAGTGGGTGGCAGCCCCTCTCAGACTTTCAGTAAGTATCCTTTTCTGCTTGTAGCTGAAAGGAAGGAGAAAGTTCACTTTCTGCTTAGTGTTTGCATCATCTTGAAATGTTAAGTAGTTTGTTGCTGGGAGTCTAGGTCTGAAGACTGTTTCCTCTTTGTGGCTATCCTACCTTTCCTGAAGAATGAGGGAGGAGCTCAAGGGAGATAAATTCAGGGAGGGCTCCTCCCTGGGGGCTTAGAAAATGCCCCTCTAGCTCTCTGAAGTTGGTGGAAGGCAAAGAGGGGGAGCCCTGTAATCAGGAGATCTGCATTCCAGATGTAGCTCCGCCTTCACTGTGGTCATCCCCCCCCCCACTGCCCCCAGCTTCACTTTCCTTTCTGCTAAAAAACTGCTTAAAAATACTGCTTTGCCTTGTGTCCTGAGGTACCTAAACTGAGGATCAAAATGAGACTAAAATGCTTAATAAACCAAAAAGTACCAGATGAACGTATGTCGATATGAGCATAGCATTAGTGTTGATTTTCTTGTATTAAATACGAAGTGTGTTCCATGATCTCCAACAGACTATTTGAACTGTCCATAGCAGCCAGCAGCCTGAGGGGTTCATCCTAACAGAGGCATCAAGTATTCAAGGTAGTACCAAAGGATAACTGGAATTCTAGAGCTGGGGGGGGGAAGAGGGACGTACTACGGAGCTGTATGGCCTTCGAATGGAAAGTTTGCTGGCACTAGAATTTGGAATAGAAATACTGGTCCTCTTTCTAGCATTCGTTGCTCTCCTGGGTTGCATCTTTCCAAAGGCACACTGTGATGTCATGCAGTGAGTAGTGGGATAAGTATTTGAAAAGCTTTCTCTGTCTCCTGGGGCTAGATAACAGAGCCTTCACAGGCAGTTCTGCTGACCCTGTCAAGAGAGCCATGTTCCTAGGAATGGCACATGTTCCCTTAGGTGGAGGCTGAAGCCAGGGTTTAAAATAAAAACATTTCTTCAAAGAATAAGGTTTTCAGGTGTGAATAAATGTGCTTTATTATATTAAAATACTGCTTTAAGTAAAGGGAAGTTGGTGGGTTGAAAAATGAACTCAGGCAGCCCTAAGCAAGTTACTGGGGCCTGTTCGAGCCCATGTCTTTCAAGAAAGAGCCTAACTGACTAGATCCACAGTTGCAGAGAGCTCATAAGTCTCAAGACTCATAACTGTCCACTGAAAAACAATATCAACTAGGTGTTTCCCTACCAAAAAGGATCAAGTGCAGAACTCCTCCCATAAGCTCTAGCTCCTCCCATAGACCCTACCCACTGATTATGTGTATTTAAAATCCCAGTCAGTCTTTATCAAAAGGTAACCCACTTCTTCCCATTTCTCAGCTGCTTGTGGCTATTTCCTGTGGCTCTCTTCCTTTACTGCTTTTTTGGGCCTTCTTTTGCTATCCATTAGATGGGAGAAAAGAGGTGTGCTAAAGCTGAAATTGAGTGTTATCAGTCTGACAACACACAAATTGGCAGATTCCTCCGGTCAGCAAGATTTTGCCCAGAAAGTTTCTTGGTGACGCTGAGTACAGAGATATCTCTGGTTGGTCAGCTCCCATCTGCTTTGCTCTGGGCATCTCTTGCCTTGACAGGAAGGTTGCTTTTAATTACTGGAGTGGAAAACCTTGACATCTTTTTTCTTCACTTTTGTCTGAATATTGACATTATATCTATACATTAGTTTTGATTTTGTAAAGAAACTTTAGTTTTGTTTTTGATCTTTTTTCAGTATGGCTCAAAAATTGGACTTGAGATCTATACTAAAACGGGAGTTCTAAAATGCTTGGGGAGTGGTAATGTCAGGAAGGAAAAATTACCCTCTACTTTTCAAGCTTCTTCTGGCTGGATTAATAATCAAATTAACACTAGACTGATTAGCAAGAGAAAAATTAAGGTGTAATAACGTGTATACTTTGTGTATACACTGGATAGACTCAGGAACACTGAGTAACCAAAATGGTGTAAGCCCTCATCTGAAATACCACCTTCAGCCAAAGACAAAAGATGAGATTGGGGGTGGAGAGTCAGTTATAGGATGTTACCAGGTAAAGCACAGAAAACAAGGGTAAGAGTGTTATGCAGATTTAAGCCCGGGACCCTCTCTGTTGATAGTGAAGACAGGCCTGTGAGGGAAACACCCTTACAGATGGAGAGTTCCCTTGGTAAAAGGACATTTATATTTGTAATCTGGTTTTTGGAACTTCTCCCAGATTTGCTGTTTAATGAAATTAACCTAAATAATATTTCATGAAATGAAGCTAAAATAATCATCCCAGAAGCGAATTTTGGGGTGGCAAACTTTGCTCCCCTTCAGTAACATCTCTGGGTTAAGTGTCTAGTCTTTCCCCTGGTGATACTATGACAAAAAATTATTTCAACCTGGTTTCATTACTCTGTAGATGCATTACTTAGGATATGTCCTTAGAGTCATTATTTTGTGAGCTTTATCCCCTATTCGGGATGTACAGTGCCATGCTCAGTGGAGATGTACCAGCATCTGTAGGCTCCTGGTACTGAGAGAAATACAGCTGGAGTACACTAAAGATAATTGTTAGCAACTGCAATTACATCCTTGCCAGTTTGCCTTGTGAGCCTTTGCAGAAAGGTTAGTTGGACGGTTAAATGCAAGTTACTTCTATTTTGGACACCTCTGATTATAGACCTTCTGACTCTGAGGAAGAATAGGAAATACTCTGCATTGGGAGTTCATATGTGTAAACCCAAATGAATTTTAGACTTTAATAAAGAATAATAAGCACTTTTTTGAGCAAAAAGAGCTGTAGCCCTGGAGACACAGATTCTGGCAGCCACTTAAATTGTTTTCCACCCAGAGAAAGGAGAGGCTTGCCTTTTATAGAGAAAGTTCCCACCCGGGTTCTCAATTAAGTTTTTTTATGTAAATGAGGTGTTCAAATTATGCACTTCTGATTGGACAGAGCAGGTCTCAATCCATAGAAGAGGAACCAGGATGTCCCTGCAGTGGTTGACTGATGGCGCAAGCAGGCAGGGTATAGTGCAGGAAGCCGAGAGTTTAATCTGAGATTCTTTGTCCAGAGTATGTGCGGAACCCTTGTCACCAGATGGGCACTACGCTCTTATTACTTATAAAATTTGGACCTTTGGTTGACCATGGGGAGTCCATTGCAGCATATTAATTTCATCTTGGGGTTCACATCAAATCTTTTTTTCTTGGAGTCCATATGTGTAATATATGCAACCTATATGTTGCAAAGCTGAATATCGGGTTAAAAACATTTTATAAGTATGTTCTTTTCTTTGGATGCTTGTTGGGCAAAAAGGGAAAAGAAGTTATTAAAGATATTTTGATTTTATTTTATAAGCTTCTTGTCTCACTATGCACATTGAGCATTAATCAGAGAAATAAGTGTATGGGTGGATGGGTTAAGGGGTCTGTCCTCTCCGTTGGTAGTGAAGGGAGGCCAGGTACAGCGAGGGAAACACCCTTCCAGATGGAGATTTCCATTACATGTAAATGCCCTTTAACCAAGGCTAACCTCTACTTGGTTTTCAAGTTTAGTATTCTGTCCATTAGTGAACCTGTCTCTCTCAGGGTATTAGTTATTACAGCTATTTCATTAAGTGTAATCATAATTTATCCTTTATACTACCTCTTGTTTTGCAATGTGCATCTAGATTTTGTATGGTCACTTACAAGTCCAGCTTTTAGGGCTCCCTGTGTACTCTGCCAAGGTCTAGTATAAGAAACAAAGTCATGATGCTGTGTTTATCCAGTGTCAAAAACTTCACTCACAGATTCATTAAGGATTACGTTCATTTATAGTACTACTTTTGTCTGTTTATTTGGATAATCTTATTTTTCCACAGCCTGTTTTTCCTCAAGCGGTGTGTGATGGGCTGTTACTTTAACATGTAATTCTTATTACTCCTTTGCCTGAAAAGCATTGGTAAATACGGTTTATATAGCATTAGATTTTGCCTTTTGTCTTCTGAAAGCCAAAGGTGATGTTACTGAAGAGATATGTTGTTTATTCATTTTAATTTTAGCATATATTTGACACTTTTCTATAAAAGAAATCTAATGTCTGATTTTCCATTTTTTTATATTTTGGAGGAAGTCTAGAGGAAGCGAAGCAAAGCTGATATTCACACAGGGATAAATTTAAAGGGTGGGGAACACATTCTTACTTTGCAAACGATTAGCTTCTGTGGAAGCACTTGGCTGTTTGCAGAGCTCTCTTCTGCAGCTAAAGGAATACTGCATGGCAGCTCATGTCGTAGAGCTGTTGGCAGCCTCTGGGTGTTGGAAGGGGGGGATGGGAATATTGGGGATGAGGAGAAACTGTGGCAGCGTGGCTGGCAGGGGATGAGTCAGGGAGGCCCCAAATGCAGGACAGCACACATTGTGAAAGCCAGGCAAGGCCCCGGGAGGTAAAATATAGGCATTCAGAAGTGGATCGGCTGCTGTTATCCTTGGTGATGTTCGGGCATCTCTGCATCATGATTTGGGCTGTACAGTAAGTATGGCAATGATTTTCAGAGTTGATGGGGATGGTCTGCTGGGAGAGGCTCTGTGGATTTCTGGCATGAAACCAGGAGACTGGATAGAGGGACAAAATTTTCTCCTCTCATTTAACTAATAATATTCAGAGAGGAACATTTATTGAAGCCGAATTTGGGTTTTTTTGAAAATGAAATTTATTCTTGTGTCTCGGGTATTTATAAGATGGCATTGTGACAGGAATAGAGGGAGAGAATGAAGGGGGCTATGGGGAGTGTTTGGCCGAAGTAGAAATCAGAAGAGATCGTGTGGATGAGTGAGCTTGAATGACAGTCCTCTAGATGACAGCCAGCTACCTCTGTTTAGGCATGGCTCAGTGCAGCCTCATCCTTGCCACCCCGTCTCCTGTGACCTCAAACTAAATCTGTGTATTCATTTTGGACATGGAAGATTGATAGTCAAGGCATTGAATGAGTGCTTTCCCCCTGCCAAATATTGTATATATGGCTTTAATTTACGTGGCTTGAAACATGATGTTAAACGACAATGTTGACGTCTAGTAGAGAAGGACAGCCTGTACATTGACTGATAGAATAGAATAATTTTCTGTTCCCCAAACTAATTTTCATAAATGGCGTTTTGTCTTCATTAGCCATTATTCACATATGAGAGTGTGTATTTACAGAGTCTAGCTTCTTGGTATGAAATTTAGGGACACTTTCAATAAGAGAGCAGTCCTTAGTGTAGTAATAGCAGGGTTTCTCAGTCTCAGCATTATTGATGTTTTTGGCCGGATAACTCTTCGTCGATGGTGGTGGGGGCTGCCCTGTCTACGGTAGGATGGTTTAGATACCAGTAGCATCTCCCTACTCTAGTCACAACAGTCAAAAATGTCTCCAGACACTGCCAAATATAATTTCCTCAGGGAGGCAGCTCTGTTCCTTTTTAGAACCATTGAGCTACAGACTCTAGGATTCAAGGTAAAAGAAAAACTGAGTGAAACTTCCCAGTGGTTCTGCTGTCTTTGTCACTTTCACACATTTGAGGCTGCAGGGTAAGACATCACAGACTCTAGGTAGCACAGCTCCAGAGGGCGCCAGTAACTTCAGACCTGGTGTGAGTGATGTCCCACCCCGCCTCCACCAGTTTTGCACGTTGAATGGATCAGAAGTAGCATCACATTCTAAGATGGTGCTCCTATAATGCCATTATTGACAGGAAAGACATTGCCTCCAATTCTGACAGTGTATAGTTTTCTATCTGCACCAAAAAGTTGTGGAATTTCTCTACCCAAACTAAAAAAAATCACTTAATTTTCTTCCCTTACACCTTTTTTTTCTTTTCTTTTTTGCCTTTTTAGTATAAGATACTATTGGGTTGTCGGAAAAGCCATGA
>NW_017731533.1:704216-704994 GCF_001890085.2 Hipposideros armiger | reverse complement strand
TTCATTTTGAAGTCAGTAGATAATGTTGAACTTGTTGGTGGCTTAGTTCCCAAACATCTTATTTCATGAATTATATTCATTAAGAGGACATTTGTTCTAAAAGTTTTCATAATGGATGGATGTGCATTGGAGAGCAGTTTCTTATGTATTTTTGCATGTACTCTGGATTCTGGAAAATGATTATTCAAAGTTGTAATGTGGAAGACAGAATAGATGTCTTCAGAATTGTAAAAGCAGTATGCTCTTCTTGTTGAGTATGAGGAAACAGCCTTCATAGAATCACAGAATATTCTCACTATACAGATAAGCAACTGAGCTTCTAGGAGGGGTTTTTGCTTAGCATCACACAGTTAGTTCATGGTGGTTTGTGGTCTGAGAGCAAGTCTCCTGCTGTGGGAGACTTTTTCACTGCTGCACGCCAGTCCTCATAACAAGATTAAATGTTCCCAAGAAGAAATTAATCTTGACCCATCTCAATGTTATTTTTTTACATGCTGTTAATCAGAGTGAGAATTATGTCTTAGAGAATTGTATTAGTTATCAAGGTGTGTAACAAACTACCCCACCATTTAGTAGCTTAGGACAACAATATTTATTATCTTTCAGTTTCTGTGGGTCCGGACTCTGGGCTTGGTTAGCCTCTAGTTCAGGGTCTGTCAGGAGATTGCATTGGCGCTGTCAGCTGGGGCTGTGGTCCTCTTGAGGCTCAACAAAGAGAGGCTCTCTTCCAGACGCACTCACATGGCTGTTGCCGGCATCAGGTGCTTGCTGGTTGTTG
>NW_017731533.1:697762-700842 GCF_001890085.2 Hipposideros armiger | reverse complement strand
GTCTTTTACTGTAATATCTTTTTAAAATTTAAACATTCACAGTGTTTTTTGATCATGCCTTATGTATGTTGTGGGAGTGGGTGAGAATATAACCTTAACATGCAAAATAAATAAATAAATAAATAAATAAATAAAATGCATATGAACATTGGAGCTTTGGATGTTGGCTATCAATATAAGACACAAAACCTATTAATAACTATTTGTGACAGGGAAAAGAGGAAAAGATACAACTATTATTTTTAGCAAGCAAATAGCAAAGTTCTAAGTGAAGATAACACCTCCTTTCTGTAGAAATAGTAAATGCTGGAAATCTTCAAATAAATGCAGGTTCATATAGAAGTTACAAAATATGCAAGAATTCGTCATTGTTTCTCAGTCTACTCACATTTTACTTGAGAGCAAATCACTGCCTGCTTTCCTAGGTGCTCAGAGCAGTGAGGAAGAGTGCAAAAGGAGAAATCCGTGTGGGAATTGGGAGTTGAGAAGTCTGAAAAATGACTGGTGGAGAAAAATAAAATGTGAGAACTGAGGAGTCCCCATCAGATTTGTCAACCCCTTGAGGGAGTCGGTGCCTCCAACCTGGGGGCCTAGCACAATCTGGACACATAGTCAGTACTGATCTAAGTAGCAGAGGTGAAGAAAACACCAGTGTATCATTAGAGACTGCTGGATTCAAACTCATAATACCCAATAAGTCATTCTGTCTCTGCTGCCCTTAAAAGCCTGCAGAGGCTTTGAAAGGTCTTGGCAAAAGAAGCTGCCTCTGCTTTTAGATTTTTGTCCATTAGGTTTTTCCTTTAAAAAAAAACAAAAAAACTCTCATAAAAACATAATGTTTTCTTTGGATGTCTGTGGGGGCATTTCCTTAGGATAGATTTCTAAAAGTCAATTTTTTGAGACAAAGGAATGAAACTTTTAATACATGTTAAGTAGACAGGAATTAAAAAAAATACTGGATGTTATATTTCAGGTATATGTGAGTAACTTGTAATACAGGTTTGAGAATTATTCTGGTCATTGAAATCTTCATGAATTCACTAAAAAATATTGCGCATCTACTGAGGACCACATTATATTAAGTACTACATAGGTATTACATAGATATATAAGACATGGCATCCGACTTCTGGGTCACTGAATTCTAATTGTGAAGATGAGAAGTATACACATTATCATTTAAGGCAACATGTGGTAAGTACTATGTTAATTGTTACAAAAGTAGGTGCTGAAATCAAACCAAAAAGAGCATCTGCTGTCAGATGTCCCAAGTGGAAGAGAGGGGACTTTTGGCCTGAGTGATCTGGAACAACCTCATGGATGAGATGGGTGGCAGAGGGGGAATGGTGGCAGGAAAGGCCCAGAGATGGGCAAGTACAGGATTTATTCGGGTCATGATGAATGGAATCAGTTTATTCAGAGAAGAGGGCTAGAGTAGTCTGGACAAGTCTTGGCCTGTTGAGGCTGAATGAGGTTATGTGGTGTAGGGCCCTGAATGCCAAGTTAAGGAGTAGTAGGATTGCCTGTTCAAATTGGCCCCAAGAAGATTAATATGTTGGAGATGTGGGAACTACACGGGAATAGAAAAAGGCTGGCGCCAGTGAGATCAGTTGCGTTGGTTCAGTTGGGAAGTCTGAGTGGGGCGTGCTGGATTGGAGAGGTGGTTATAGAAGCCATCGTGGTGCCCCCTACACCTCTTCCCAACTCAGACTTTGTGAATATGCTAAGACTGTCAGTCAGAACAAAGGCTTTGGAAGGGCTTCCTGTTCTGCGCCTACCTGAAACTAAGTACACAATCACTGTTGAAAGAATGAGTGAAGCAGCAGCATAATTTTGTGCCTGAGGGTGTAGGAGGGGAAGACTTCAAGTTGNAAATATTTTCAGTTTAAGCATATAAAACCATTGGAACAAGATGAACAAAATTTATTACTAGGTGCTTTTATTTAACCTCTTTTAGTAAACAACTAATGAGCTAACTTTTCAGGTATTATTTATAAAGGGGTATTCTATAATGAACTTGAAATCATATTCTGTTAATAAAAAAAAAGACCAGTGCTCCTTTTGAATATTTTCAGCCTAACAAACAAGCCATTTCTCATTATACTGTTTGGTGGTTCAATTTAGCCAACTTGTGGTGGGAGCAGTCACTGAAATCTAAGTTAGCCAAGTTGTTTTGTTTGCTTCTGAATGTGTAAATAATTGATCTAATTTTGAGGTATTATTATAAGATGCTTGATACATGATATTTTGGCCTTCATTTCACTTGTTTTATTCCTTCGAAGTCTGTCTAGAATATACGTCTCTCATTACCATTTTGATTTGAAAATGACCGATAATGTTGATAGTGGGATCAGTGTGTGGGGTGGCCGTGGCTGAAAAACTGATCACAAAGCTTATTGTGTTTTTTTTTTGAGAATTCAAAAGCGGTGGCAGTTCTTTAGTTTGGAATTCTCACTGTATAAAAAGAGGCCATATAAGCAGAATGCTAATACTGTAAGGAACTAGACAAGCTGAGAAGCTTCTTTCCTTTTAAACTAACATTTCTAGCAAGTGGCAAATTCCCTATGAGGAAGTGTTTCTAGAAGGTGTTCTCGTCAACCACAGGGAAGAAGTTGGAGAGAGACCGGAATTCAGTAGGCAAGTGTTGACCGACAGATGTCTGTTCTCCATCACTTTAGGGGGAATTATTAATAGGAGTGCCTCTGATGACCAGACTTAGAACTATGGCTCTGAGGAAGCGGGGTATTTTCTACAAGTGTGGGAACTTTGAGGCCCCATTAGAAGTTTAAGGTGCAATTCTTCAGTAGGTCAACAAACATTGGTCACCCCAGGTACTAAGTTCCAGGCTCCCCGCAGGATGCTGGGAATGCAAAGATCAATATAACTTGGACCTTGCCCTTAAGGACCTAATGATCTAATAGGGAAGACAGATACACACAATGGAATGATTATAGTACTATATACAGTATACCGAGGTAGAAGGGAGGCTGGAATGATTGCCTCTGCCCTGGGTGGTAAAGGTATGTGGTCAAGGAAGGCTTTGCAAAGACAGCCTGACAGCGAGGGCAAGAAGAATGGGC
>NW_017731533.1:693621-695392 GCF_001890085.2 Hipposideros armiger | reverse complement strand
GGTGCATTTTGGTAACGAACAGTCTTTGTCCTGCTCACATCTAAAGATTACAGTCATTTGGTTTGTAACAGTCGGCAGTCTCCTGGTGCTACTTGCGACTACTTCTTGTCCAGCTCATGCACACAAGAGAAGGCAAGGCCAAGGCCTGACCAATTTGACCTGTAAAGATAAAAAAAGCCACTGTTAGATTCAAATGGTGGATTACCTATACCCACAGAGAAAAAAGAATAAGCCAAAGGTGCCAACCTCCCATAATTCTTGTCTAACACACAAAGGAAGGGTGACACTGAAATAGAAGAGGCCAATGACTGTGTGAATCATGGGATACCCTGCTGCAGGGAAGCCAAATCTAGATGGCAGCTAAGTACTAGGTTTATATTCTAGAACTCTATTCGGTGTAGGGTGCAGGAGTGTGCAGGAAGCCCCATACTTCACCCTAACTCAGAAGGCAGTGAGAATCTGTCTCTGGACATCCACCAGAGAGGTGGGGAGGAGACGTGGAGATGGTCTCTGCTGTGGTCTTAATGTTTGTGCCTCCCTCTGCCCCAGTTCCTGGGTTGAAATTCTAATGCCCAATGTGATGCTATTAGGTAGGGCCTTTGGGAGGTTCTTAAGTCATGAGGGTGAAGACCTCACAAATGTGCTTAAGTACCTTATAAAGACTCCAAAGAGATCTCTAGTCCCTTCTACCACATGAGGATACAATGAGAAGCATGCAACCCAGAATAGGGCCCTCACCCTACTATGTTCTCACCCTGACTTGGACTTCCAGACTCCAGAACTGTGTGAAATAAATTTCTGTTGCTTGTAAGCTACCCAGCCTGTGGTATTTTGTTACAGCAGCCCAAATGGACTAAGACTTTTTACAGATCCTCAGGTCCCTCTTTTCTTGTGCTCAGCGAGGATCCTAAGATATCCCTCCAAGACAAGCAGGTTAGGCTTTGGATAAATGCATTTGGATAAGTGCAGGGTCGCTGGGTACCAGCGCAGACCATTCTCCACCTCTTTCATTTGTTGTACGATGGATACCTCCATACACAAATAGTCACATCACCTCTGACTGTAACCTCGCTGTTCTACTTCCCATTGTTACCTAGCTTTTCTACCTCCTATCTATAGATCTGTTCTGTAATTAGCTATTCTGTGAATCAGTTGTTCTTGGGCCTTTTTTTCTGTCTACCCTACTCTTTATAGCCAACCTAAACTCTTAGATGGCATTTGTTTGAGAATCCTGGGTCTGGCTGTCTTCAGTATATCCAGAGCACTGGACTTCTGCACACGTTGTGTCATTACAGGTGTGTGTGTGTGTGTGTGTGTGTGTGTGTGTTTGTTTTAAAATGTGATAACTATACATAATATAAAATTGACCATCTTAAGTGTAGTTCAGAACCATTAGGCATATTCACATTGCTGTGCAGCCGTCACCACCATCCATCTCCAGAACTTCTTCATCTTCCCAAACTTAAATTCTGTACTTATTAATTAATAACTCTCCATTCTCTGCTCCCCCAGCCTCTGGTAGCCACCTTTCTACATTTTGTCTCTGTGGACTTGACTACTCTAGGTACTTCATATGTAAGTGGAATCATGTAATATTTATTTTGTGAATGGCTTATTTCACTTAGCATAACGTCTTCAGTCAGTCCATGTTATCACATCTATTAGAATTTCATTCCATTTTTAAGGCTGAATAATATTCCGTTGTATGAACATACTATATTTTGTTTATCCAGTCATCCATTGATGCACAGTTGGGTTGCTTCTACCTTTT
>NW_017731533.1:687498-690900 GCF_001890085.2 Hipposideros armiger | reverse complement strand
AAAAATATTGCGCATCTACTGAGGACCACATTATATTAAGTACTACATAGGTATTACATAGATATATAAGACATGGCATCCGACTTCTGGGTCACTGAATTCTAATTGTGAAGATGAGAAGTATACACATTATCATTTAAGGCAACATGTGGTAAGTACTATGTTAATTGTTACAAAAGTAGGTGCTGAAATCAAACCAAAAAGAGCATCTGCTGTCAGATGTCCCAAGTGGAAGAGAGGGGACTTTTGGCCTGAGTGATCTGGAACAACCTCATGGATGAGATGGGTGGCAGAGGGGGAATGGTGGCAGGAAAGGCCCAGAGATGGGCAAGTACAGGATTTATTCGGGTCATGATGAATGGAATCAGTTTATTCAGAGAAGAGGGCTAGAGTAGTCTGGACAAGTCTTGGCCTGTTGAGGCTGAATGAGGTTATGTGGTGTAGGGCCCTGAATGCCAAGCTAAGGAGTAGTAGGATTGCCTGTTCAAATTGGCCCCAAGAAGATTAATATGTTGGAGATGTGGGAACTACATGGGAATAGAAAAAGGCTGGCGCCAGTGAGAACAGTTGCGTTGGTTCAGTTGGGAAGTCTGAGTGGGGAGTGCTGGATTGGAGAGGTGGTTATAGAAGCCATCGTGGTGCCCCCTACACCTCTTCCCAACTCAGACTTTGTGAATATGCTAAGACTGTCAGTCAGAACAAAGGCTTTGGAAGGGCTTCCTGTTCTGCGCCTACCTGAAACTAAGTACACAATCACTGTTGAAAGAATGAGTGAAGCAGCAGCATAATTTTGTGCCTGAGGGTGTAGGAGGGGAAGACTTCAAGTTGGCCCCCAGTCTTTGGCGCCTGAATGGATGCAGTGTTAGAGAATGGAAATTGGAGAAGTGAGGAGGAAGAGAGGGTAATATTTTTGGGTATAGACAGGTTTTATACAGTTTTTCTCAGTGTTAAGTGGTAATTAGTTTTTCCAAAATTCATTTTAATATATACCTGTTAATGTAATTTTCTAATTCTAGTAATGTGAAATGATCTGAATATTCTCATCCCCAGATTGGTGTCAAAGAGATGAAGGAAGGACATCGATTTGTAGTCAGTTTTCTTAATGAGAATGTGTGTTTACAGCAGCTCTTGATGATTTGGATCCTTAGATGTCTTTCTGCTTGTGACTTCTGGTCTTTTAGCCCTTTCACCCGTAATTCACCATCCACCTGAATAAAAGAGGCATGCAGGGGTGAAATTCAATTACTCAGACTTACGGAGAGTTTCTTTTTGATTATTCCTTCAAGTTACTCAAGCTGGCTTTCTATATCAAAACCAATGACAGAAAGTTGACTGAATTTTACATTCTATTTGTCCCACATGTAATTAGATATATGAAAAGCTTGCTTTCCAACTGCCAGACGCATTAAATTGGTTCAAAATCATATTATGCTTTTAACTAATTTAAAAATATGTTGTGGTGAGGTCAGATATACCATTAGGATGATCTTTGAGTCTGTGTGTATAGTAGTATAAAATATTAAGAGATGACATATTTCTAAATAGTTTTGAATTCTTATGTGGAAGTCAACTTTAATAGGAACATTACCTATTAATGCATTAGTATGTTTATTAGGCATTTCACTTCCGTGAATTATATGTTTTTATACTTTGCCATTTCCAGCTACTGTTTTAGTGTTTTGTTTTTTCCCCCAGAAATTTGGGTTCCTTATAGAATAGCCTATTAATCCTTTCTTATAATTATTGCAGATTTTAAAATCATCTTTTACAAATTGAGGTCTTTACCAAAGCAGAGGCTGTATAAATCTGATTTGGGGAGTGGTTGTACGTGAGAATTGGGCCCTAATTGTCAAAAAGTGGAAATTTTTTATTGTGAGTTCCCCTGGTTCTCCTTTAAGTCCATATATATGCTTTAAAAACTAGCTAATTAGATATGTTTTACAATCAGTCAACTTAAATATCTTTTATCATGTTGAACTTTGGACATAAGCACTTTGGAAGGTGAAAAATTCCAAATGCAGGTGAAAGGTTTTTATAACTCGTCTTTTGTGCTTACCAGTTTTATCTCAAACTTACCTGGTTATGTTTATTGAGCTGGTGAGGTTTATGGAGTATAAATAAGATAGGTTATCTTCCCTGGAGAACATTGATTATCTTCCCTGGAGGACATTTGATATTGAAAGCAAGGGTAACATAAATTTGAGACTCAGCTAGAAAAGAAAAGAAAAAAGTACACACACACACACACACACACACATTTATGTTGAACTTCATGACATAGAATGGTTGCCTTTTTTACTGCACCCTTAATATCTTTAGGTCAAAACAAAACCTAGATTCGTGTCTTCTATGCTTAATAATATCAAGAGACATTTCTGTGCTTCCTACTACCAATTGAAAAAATGTTGAANAGATCTTGCTTTCAATTCTTTGGGCATATATCTAGCAATGGGATCACTGTTTTGAAACTTAACTTTTGGTGAATCTGTGTTGTCACATAATCTTAAATGTGCTATGAATAAAACTAATCAAGATGCTGGATTGCCATATCATATTTACCTTTATGAGGCCAAAATGAATGATTTTATTTTTTATTTTTTGGGTGACATACAAAAAGACAAAATTTATTTTATTCAAGCTTTCCTGTAAGAAGTTAAACAAAATGATCCCTAGTTGAAGGCATTATTATAAATGTTCTTAACATTGTTTCACATGTCCCTTTAGTGCCCAGATGAAGAAAACACTTAATCTGAATGAAAGAACAAGAATGAACATTCTTACAGTAGGTTTACTTAGGTATGTGGGGAAAAAAAATCTGTATAGATTAGACATAAAATAGTAAATGAATTTACTAGTCTCCTACAGGTGATGAGAATCCCACTGATGTATTAAAGTTTTGAAGCGCTCCCATGGCCTGTGGATCACTTTCCAGCAATTATAAAACAGCCATAGCTACTCCCATAACTCACTGCCCCCTTTTCCCTTAACTACTTACTGCTAAAAGAGGAGGATGGAAACAAAATACAATTTCCCCACCTCAAGGCTGCATGACTGTCAGCATCAGTAGGTCTTGGGTAACCAGAATATCAAAGCACCGCGCCCCCACCCCATTTCCATCAAAATATGGTAACAGGAAAAATGGCCTTGGGGGAGGCATTTAGGTGTTTTGCTTCCCAGAATTATAAAGCACCTGTCTAGGAAGTAACCTCATTCCTAGAAATTAAAATCAAATACTCTTTTTAGAGAACAGTAGAACAAAGTGGAACATCCACTGTGCCTGTCTGCCATCCTTAGTCTGACCTCAAAATTAAAAGCACAGGGAGGGAACACCTTGACATCTTGCTCTGAACCCCAATTTCCTCAGAAAAGCTGGGGCACAGTGCTTCTCCTCTGCAGTGCCAG
>NW_017731533.1:673330-679806 GCF_001890085.2 Hipposideros armiger | reverse complement strand
TGGGGCCCTACTGCTCAGAGCTGGCGTTCCAAGCCAACTCTTAACCAATGCACCACTCGGCTGGCCCAAGAAGATTTTTGATGCAAAGAGTTTTACAGTCATAGATTTTAGATGCTCAGAGGGGCCTCGGCAATCATCTGATTGCTTCTCCTTAACCAAGGCTCAGGTATCCGAGGTCACACGGCTGGTGAAAGGCTAATAAGCTGTGTGGAGTGAGCACATCTCCATACTCCAAGCTGGTGTACTTTCTACTCCTGAATTCTTAGATCTTATCACTGTTAAGTTCATAAATCCTTTAGTGTTTTTCATTTTTCTGGAGTACAGGGAGGAGCAACAGTAACCTGCCTGTTATCTTGAGGAACTTCCTGCTATTCTGACGTGATGGAAATCCGTCCAGTGTGCTTTGTAGAAGTAGTCCAGTGCCAAACATGTAAAAAGCAGCTGGGACTAATAAATGCTCAGGTGGAAATGACCTTACTGTATACTGTGTTACTGTGTGGGTATCAGTGGGATAGAGGGACGGAGCAGGGCCAGTGAGCCTTGACAGATATCCCTCCTGTGACCTTGGACTCATTAGCACTGTTTCATCTTTCATCCCACCAGAGGTGTGGCCAAACTGTTAAGGGTACAAACATTGTTTAGTTTCAAGGGTAGATTTGTTGTTAATCACATTTACAAAGTTAAGGGTAAAAGGCTCAACAGAGTTCAGGAAAGTTGTGGTCTCTGGCAAGACTGTACAGAGAACTGCTTCTGTAATCCCTGAAAGTTTGGATTTTTGCTTTCAGAAAATCAATTCTTTATGGAAAGAATTATGAAAATATAAATCAAGAGAACAAGTTCTTGGCTTGATATATACCCTTTTGAGAAAACTGCTCCATTGGGCTTTTCCCAATTAAGTTTATCTTGCCTGAAATTTTCATGGGATTTTTATTAGTGTGCTGAACCAACACTTAGGTGATCTAAAGATAGATAAAAATTTGCAATTGATTTAAAGGCGAAGTCCATAATACCATAGAATCTGTGCATATGATGTTTCTTCAGAGCATTTAAAACATAAAAAAATATGTCAGGTAAAGGTACAATAGAATCTCTAAGCAAACAATCAGGAAATTGCCTGAATTTCGCTTCTCCATCATTGTAGCATTTTTGTATCTATGGACATGCGTATCTGCCCATAATTTTTGACAGTGTTTTAGGAGAAAGTGTAAGTAATTTCTGAGACTCTTGGTAGTCTTCTTTTATCTGTATATCCTCCCTTCCTTTTTATTTTATCTTTGAAAAATGCCTCCTGGAATTTTAAGAATAATGTGACTCTCTATGGTTCAATAAACATATAGTTGAAAACGCAAGAAAAAATTTGCAGTTGAGATGTGTTTCTGAGATTAAGTGTACTAATATGTAATTGCGTTTTCTGCTTCTGCACATTATCACACATGTGAGTATTTCATAATTGGACCTCAGAGAAATCAGTAATTTTATTAGGTTAGAGATATTTATTAAGATACTAAGTATCTTAATAAAGTGCATTTGAATTCTAACCTGTGTAACTCTAAACTTTGCAGACCACTTTTAAGAACTTTAACAAGTATGACCTATATACTTATCTGCATCAGAATTACCTGGATTGCTGTTTGAAAATACAGATTTCTAAGACAGAATTTGCAGGGATGGGACTGGGAAACATGCGTTTTAAGTAAATTGCCCAGATGATTTGTCCTAAAGCCTTAGCACATACATGCCTTACAACCACCCCAGAATTTCACTCGTGAGGGTATTGCTCAAATGGGGGAAATGAATTCTGTCTGTTACCCCCACCCATATTCTTTGGACATTTATGTATATTTGCTGTGTGCCTGGAAGTGGGCTAGATATGAAGCCTGCATTGAACTTGTAATTATAAACGTAGCTAATTACAGACTTTGGATGATAATCATTAAGAATCTTCTGCTCAGTTTTCATTGCTGTGCAGTTATTCCAGCGACTTGGTATGTGAAGTACTTCATATTTTCCCTATTACCACTTTTCTTCTTTGGTCAACTGTGTTCTGTCTAATCTTGGATAGAGCCTCTGGCATAAGCCCAGTGCCTTCCATGGCATGCAAGGCCATGCCATGAGAAGGCCATGCCATGTGGCTCCAGTCCATCTCCCTTTTCTTTCACAATGCTTGCCTCCACAGACTGTTCCATTTGTCATTCTCCAAACATTCCCTGGCTTGCTTGCCGACGTGCCTTTGCTCATGCCAGCTATGCTTTTGCTGGGAATTACCCTTTCCGGCTCCGCCTTCCTCCTTTGTGTCTCATTATGGGTTAGTTAACTGTATTATCTCATCTCAGAGAGAATCGAAACACACTACTTAAAATGATGCTTATTTTTATTCATGCTTTTCTTCTCTCTGCTAGGCTATAAAATGAAAGAGTTTTTAAACTCAAAAATAATTTTAAATGTAATCAAATGTAATAAGAAAATTTATGTAAGTCCCAGAGTGAAGAAGCCTGAGTTGCGTTTGAATCCTGACTCTCTTCTCATTAGGTGTGGTTTGGGTGGTTACATCCTGTTACTTTATTTATTTTTAAGGATTTTATTGGGGTATTAGGGGAGGGAACAGCATTGGTGAATTGGGGAAGGGGAACAGACAAGTTGCTGTCCTTTTGTTCTTCAGTCTAGTTGTGGAGGATGTCGCTTCACTGGCCCANATTTAATTTAATTATTTTTAAGACAATGTTTTAAAAGTAGTTTTAGGTTCATGGCAAAATTGAGAAGAAAGTACAGAGATTTCTCATATACTCCTGCCCCCCGCCCTCCAATCCCATATATAGTCTCCCCTATTATCAGCATCCCCCAAGAGTGGTACATTTGTTATAATTAATGAACCTCCACAGACATATCATAATCACTCAAAGTCCGTAGTTTATATTAGTTTTTATTATCTTGGTGTTTTACATTCTATGGGTTTGGACAAATGTATAATGACATGTATTCATCATTATATCATACAGAATAGTTTCACTGCCCTAAAAATTCTCTGTGCAACTCCTGTTCATCCCCCCCACCCCTCCAACTCCTGGCGACCACTCATCTTTTTACTGTCTCCATAATTTTGCCTTTTCTAGAATGCGATATAGTTGGAATCACATAGTATGTAGCCTTTTCAAATTGGCTTCTTTCACTGAGTAATATGCACTTAAGATTCTTCCATGTCTTAACTCATTTCTTTTTAGTGCTGAATAATAGTCCATTGTCTGAGTATAATACAGTTTATCCATTCACCTGCTGAAGGACACCTTGGTTGCTTCCAGGTTTTCGTTATTATGAATATAAGTGCTGAAAACATCTATGTGCAGGTTCTTGTGTGGATATAAAATTTCAGTTTCTTTTGGTGAATAAATACCAAAGAACAATGTGACTGCTGGATCACATAGCAAGAGTATGCTTGTTTTGTAAGAAACTGCCAAACTGTCTTCCAAAGTGGCTGAGTCATCTTGCATTCCCACCAGCAGTGAAGGAGAGCAGCATTTGGTGGTGTTAGTGTTCAGATTTTGGCCATTCTAATAGGTGTGTGGTGATATGTCACTGTTTTAATTTGTGTTTCCTGATGACATGTGATGTGGAGCATCTTTTCATGTGCTTATTTGCCTGCATTTAAAAAAAAGTAATACTTTTAAAATTGTGATAGGAATGGACCTGTACTAAAACATTAATCTGGGGTAGTGCATGACTGCTAGCAAGGAAATGAAAATTTCAAACTTTAGAACGAATGGTGAAAAGGGCTTTTCTTACAACCAGCACTGAACATGTGTAAAATGTGGGGCTGTATATGCATAAGAATCATAGTACTTGCTTATCAGAGAGTGGGGACTTATGTGGGAAATAAGATATACAATGAAAAGTCACAATACCAGAAATATTTATTAACTATATAAGAAAGTGAAAGAGGCACACAGATGAATGTTTAATTGAGCACCTGTTGAGTGCCTGGCACTGTGCCATGGTTACGTCCATTGGTGAGTTAATGTAGTTGTGGAGGGATGTCAGGCACCACTGGCAGTGTCACGTGAGTGGTGCAGGCCACATGACCCACGTTGGAGGTTGATGACCACGGGCAGAGAATGAGTAGGAGGGGAGGGCTTGAGCTGAACCACAGAGCCTAAGTGGAATTTTGATGAAGTGGAGAGGATGAGCATTCCAGGCATGGGGTGTGGTATGAATAAGGCTTGCCTTTCAGTTGTGTGAGGCAGAGGCCAAGTCCATCTGTTTATCATCAGACCCCAGCATCTGGCACTAGCAGATGCTCAACAAATAGTAATGGAGTAAGTAGCATGCAGTAGGTGTTCAGAAACTATTCCTTAAATTGAAGTGTATCAGAGAGTAATTAACTCTGGTTGATGTAAAGGTTCACGTAGGTGTGAAGAGCGAAGACTGGAGAAGTGGACCTAGGCCATGTAGAAGACTAGGGGATTTGGGCTTTATTCTTAGGCAGTGAGGAAGGTTTCTCAGCAGGGCAGTGATCTGATTAAGTTAAGAGGTTTTAGTTGATTCATTGGAAATGGGTAAGATGATCAGAAGAGTGATTTAGGTGCACATGCTAAGGAAACTCTTGAAAGTAAGAACGGATAGAATCTGGAATTGATTAGAGATGAGGCTGCGGAGTCTTCTTGCCTAGAGGTCATTACAACAAAGATGAGAACTGCTTATTTGGGAAGGCAGCTCTGCACTGAAAAAACACCCAGCCAGACATTGGGATACCAGATATAATGTTCACTCGGCCTTTATCTGCACGACCTTGGGCAAGTCTTGTAAATTTTATGGGCTTTAGGTTTTCACCCTCATCTCTAGGATTGATCTGCAGACTGTGTCCCAGTAATTTTCACTTGCAGAATCTGCTCTGCCAAAAAAATGGAATAATCATAGTCTTTTCCTAATTTGCAAAAAAAAAAAAAAAAGCTTTTAAATTGAATTGATAAGCTTTTCTTTATTCTGAGTTTTTCTTACATAAAATTATCTTTAACTTTTTTGCATCTCTTCATCTGCTACCAAGTGGTCATATACATATGGGTGTCTGTACTTGTTATTTTCACGGATGTGGTCGTCATTTTATACTCTGTCCAGCAGTCATAGGCATATCTCTGATAGTGATACCATTCTCAGGTTTGCAGTGAACTGCCCACATCCTGGTTTCATGGTATTCTCAGATGCTCGCCCAAACAGGGCTGAGTGAAGCTTGGAACNCTCACTTCGCTGCATACTTCATTTAGGTTTATTATCAATCGTTAATGACATCTGTATTAACAGAGAGATGAAAGAACCCCAGGTTTTCTAGCAGTTGCTATGTAGGCCATGGTATAGTTTAGTGTGAACACTAACCTGGAAGCTTGGGTTGCACTTATGTTCTTTATTAGTTAAGCCCCACTTTATCCTCTTTGAGTCTACACTTCTCTTTTTGTTTTGGGGCAGTGCTCTCCAGCAGAGCTTTCTATGATGATGGAAATGTCCATATCTGTGCTGTCCAATATGGTAGTCACCAGCTACATGTGGCTCTTGAGCACTTGAAATGTGGCTAGTGAGACTGAAGAGCTGAATTTTAAATTTTATTTAATTAGAAGAATTTAAATGTAGATGGTGGTTAGTGGTTACTGTCTAGGTAGCACAGATCTAGGGCCACCACTGCTAGTTCCTTGAGTGATCTACCTTGAATGCTAACTTAAGTGTAAAAGAAGGGAGTGGACACAGACATTCATAGGGTAACTGAATTGTCCATTGTTCAGTATAAAATCTCCATTAAAGCAACATGGAGATGATGTTACCATGTTGATTCTTTGCTCTTAGGGTTACCTTATATGAGAGGTACCTTTTGGGTACCATTTTAGCATGTAGTTTTTTTCACATAAACTTTTCCATGTCAAACATACTTCTGTCTCATTTTTCATCACTATTATTGCATTGTGTAATATGGCTGTGCCACCATTTACTTATCTAATCTCCTATTTATCCTTTTTAAAAAAATATTATGTACTATTTTTAGAAGACTTAATCATGTACACACATTTTGGGGGTACATCTTTGCTTTGTTCCTTAGGAAATTCCTAGGATTAGAATTTACAAGTCAAGGGGTACTTAGAGTTTTGTTTTGTTTAATGTATACTGCCAGAGTACCCCTGCTGCCTACTCATCCTTGTACCAATTTATCTTCTAAATTGGAATTTGTAAAGAGTTGTTTATCAGAGTTTTTATTAGAGAAATGTTTTTTAAGGGGTCGTGTGTTTACAGAGGGCATCTTTTTAAGTTAGTACCATCTGCGCAGTCATAGATCTTTTGTCTATTCTTTTCTGCTCTGTTCGGGGTGGGGGGAATAAAGTGACCCTGAATGTGGTGTATTTGACATTGGGGGTGATGCCTTAAAGGTGCCTCCATGGAGTGGGGTTGAGGCTCATTTGGCAGGTCTGTTGGGAGTTCTCGCCAGCATCCTCTCTGCCTGTGGT